>NW_010135911.1:0-18740 GCF_000699245.1 Pterocles gutturalis | reverse complement strand
GCAGGGGTTGGTGAGGGACATTGTCCTTTTCTATTTATGGTCTTTTCTAAACATTTTTTCTCTTTTCCAAAAGACTTAAAGGCAAAACTCATGCATGGCATAGGAAACTTGAAGTGCTATTTGGAATTGATTTAGGGCTTGCTGCAGAAGGGAATAGGGTTTTCTCCCAACCACACTGACAAGGATTTTGAACTGCAAAATCTCTGATGTTGGGTGAACCTGTTGGAAGTGAAGGCTGTGTGATGCATCTCTTTAATCCCTTGGTATTCATGACGTCATTGATGTCTAAAGTGCCATTAGAGATATACATCCAGATCAAGCAGTGAGCTGTGTTGGACTTGTTGCTTTCTTGGGTGTTACCAGAAGGTTATTGACTTGTTGCTTTCTACAGTCTTGATGGATCCTGAGGAACGCCTTCAGTTTTATGGGAAGTATAGTAGACCTTCCACTGGGCCAGGAATCTGAAGGGTTGTTTCCTTGGCTGGCTGTGGCACAAGCTTGGATATTGTTAATGCTCAGAGTTACTCCTTGTGGGTTTAAAAGGAAGACTAATTATTTGCTGAGATAATGGTTGTGAAAGCGTAAGATAAAAATGGAAGAAGTGAAAAGAGATGCAGACAAATCTATCTTACTCAGACTTTATTATGATTCTAAATATATATCTCTTAATGTGCAAAGCTATACACCTGTATACACACAGTGCCACTGCAAGAAAATAACTTTAGTATGGAGAGTACTCACCAGATAATTCAGAACCTTTTGAAGAAGATGGCATGGAAACAAATCCTTGCTTTTATGAAGAAGACCCTTTGATCCTCTGGCCTTGATTTTCTGCTGCTATAAACTGGCAGAGCTCTCCTGAGGCCTGCTCTACTGTCTACAAAGCAGACAAGATCCCGATATTTACAGTTTTAGCTGAAAGACTATGGAGCCCAATCAATTCCTGATTTAACTTTACTGAATATAAGCTATGTATGTGACCGTTATCATTATGGGAAAATATTTAAATGCAGAGCCAATGCAAATGAGATGTAAAAGCATATCTCTTAATTGCTCAGTTACTAATTTTACAGAGGTCATTATGGAGTTTCTGTAGGGGTGTGTGCTTAGAGCATTGCTTTTTGCTTTAACAAAAATGCAACGTACATTTCCTAGTCCTGTTCAAATCGTGAAACGTGTTTACATACGCAACTACTAAAAATTCCCACCTCCATTCAAGTTGTTTTGTTTTTTTTTTCTCTGCAACTTGGCAAAGATTGGAAATGGACTTTGCTCTGTCTTGGAATTGTTTTAAAAAGATCTGGCATCCTTTGTAAAAACATATGGTTTCTCATAAATGCAGACTCTCTTAGTGATGCAACACTAAATGCAGAAATAAAAATAGGACCAACTTCATAGTTACTCAGCAGCTTCATGTACGTCATGATGTGGCTAAACAGCCACTTGGTGTCAAAGTGTCTGCTTGGATAGCAGGCTGATTTGTAACCTGTTGTCCTCTACCTTCAGTTTTACTCTGGAGTCTAAGCAGGAGCTTGGTCCTGCCTGGGTATGAATTCTTACAGCCCTGCAGAGAGACTTCAGGTTGATTCAGTTATGCTGGCAGAAGCAGCTGAACCAGCAGTCTTGTACCAGGCCTCCGTGCACACTCCAACCCACTGAATAATCATAGGATCATGAAGGTTAGAAAAGACCTTAAGGATCATCATGTCCAACTGTCAACCCCACACCACCCAACCCACTAAACCATGTCCCTGAGCACCACATCTGCACGTTTCTTGACCCCCTCCAGGGATGGTGACTCCACCACTGCCCTGGGCAGCCTGTTCCAATGCCTCATCACTCTTGCAGTGAAGAAATTTTTCCTAATCTCCAGCCTAAACCTCCCCTGGTGTATCTCCTGTCCTATCACTTGTTACTTTAGAGAAGAGCCCAGCACCCACCTCACTGCACCCTCCTTTCAGGCAGTTGTAGAGAGTGATGAGGTCTCCTCTCAGCCTCCTCTTCTCCACACTAAATGACCCCAGCTCCCTCAGCTGCTCCTCATAAGACCTGTGCTCTAAAATTTAATTAAATTTAATTTAGCTGAGTGTGGCTGTTCACCTCTGCTCAGCAGAGATTTGTGTTGTAACTGTTGCGAATGTGGTACTTCTGAAGACGTGCAATGGCAAAGTGATGACTGACAAGGGTTGGGGCAGAGTTTTCTTGTACGCTTTGTGCTTATTTGGGGCCATGCAGAGAAGAGGGCTCAATACCCTCCTTCACAGGCCACCGGTCAGCCTCAGGGTGTTCAACTCACCCAGGACAGTGAGGAAACCCATGAGAAGGGTTCTTGGCCTCAAGAGGTGAGCTCCCTCCGCCACAGAGCCGAGCACTCGTGATTGCGAGGGGATTCCCACCGCGGTGTGCTTTCTTGTGGCGAGGTGTCCGTTAGCGCAGGTGGGTGTGGGGTGACACATGTGTCCTGGGCTCCTCTCGGAGGAACGCGTCCTCTCACTGCCTTTGCTGGTCTTGGGCACACACAGTTCTCCCACGTGCTAAATGTCTGCTTGTCCCTTGGGAAAACAAGACAGACAGTTTTCTCTGAAATTATATTAAGTTGTAGAACCTCTCAAATGATGATGAGTATGGTAAATTTGTGATTGCTGGCTGTTGGAGGTGACAGCTTGTGTTTTGCTGGCGAGGCGCTTTAAGCCAGCGCTGCAGGTGTATGAGCTGTGAAATGCCATGGAGTTAGGCTGAAGATAGTTTTAGTGGTTGTTTATGACAAGTTCGCAAGAAGAAAAGCAAGTGTTAAAAGGTACTGTCACCTTTATAGACAGGCTACTTTATTTGCAATTGCAGTGCCCCACAGTTAAAATGGAAATCAATTTTAATGCCTTATGAAATGTGGAAATAGTTGTCTCATCTATAGCACTTCCAAAAAGGACAGATAATAAAATTTGCCTGATTAACGATCCATAATTTTATGTGCTCTGTGGTGTCTTGTTCAGTACATCTATCTGCATAAATGTGTCAAAATAATAAGCATAGATAGATCTGAACAAAATCCCTAAATCTAACTTCACACTGAATTTCAGATTGTAGAAACTTGCTCTATATATTCAAAGCCCTCTTTGATCTGAATATTCACAAACTTTGGGGAAGTCAATACTCTACTTCAAATATTTCTCAAGCAACCTCTCATGCCTCTGTAAAAAGAACCTATGGAACAGAACAATTAGGATAACTGCACTCTATAGAAAGATTATGGCATTCTGTAAAAGGACTCTGAAGACAGTACAACTAAGTGGAAAATTATATTTTTCTAGAGGGTGAACCATACGAAAATACTCTGTTAACTTAATAAAATTATTGAGAACCTTTGGATACCCAACTGAAAAATTAGTGTAATCATTTTGTAATTCATGTGGATATACAACACAGATATCTTTTAAGCCATTAAAATGAGATTAAAAATTGTGTAGGATTCTTCAGTGTATTTTGTGGCAGTGTTAACACCATAAATTAAGGCTTTACCCTTGTTCTGTCATATGTTAGAACAGAGTTTGTTCTTTTGTGGCTGCTGTGGTTGAGGACTCTGGTGGCACTGTTTCTGGAGTGCAGCTGTGTACTTATAGCAAGTAAACGTCAAGTTTAATAAGTTTTCTTGAATCCATCTGCTTTTCTGTCCATATGTATAAAACCTTGCAATATGCAGTATGATACGCATAATTCTTAGAAAGAGGCCAGTGTCATTTATTATGTTGATTGTGCTCCTCAGCATAACTTAGCTAGAGGACAAATTCTATTGATTTTTTGGAAGTGTTGACTCTGTCATTTAGATTTGCTGCAGATTGCACATTTGTTCTTTGAGAGAAATGTCGAAATGCATTTTTTCATCCTCTTTTGCTTATTTTTTGGTTTTGTCTTTCCTATGTCAGATTTGCAACTGGCATTACTCAACTTGACAAGACACGACGTTAATCCAGTGAACTACTTTCCTGCTGGATAAAATTTTGAAGTAGAAAAGATGGAAGGCTAGTGTCTGGGCTAGGAAACATCAAAGCACCGTTAGCATTTCATGCACAAGCTTAGCATTTGCAAAGCTTTCAAAGACAAGCAATCAGGAAAATACAAATAATGGTCAGCCTGCTTACTGAATGAAAATTCAATTCCAAATTGCCTTTGTTTAAATCCCCTGCTTATACCATGGCTTCTCTGCCCACCAAGGATTTTGTTACCTAACGTGTCTCAAAATCCAGACTGTCAGAAATCCTGACGGCTTGCACTAGCTGAATAGCATTTTCCACAACAAAATTGTGATCCATGTAAGGCTCTTTGTTTTGGGTTGTGAAACACTTCCTGAATTCCATAGATTTATTTGCCATTCATGAACATTAATAAAGTGAACTGTACAAAAGTCATGGCCCAGTGGATATCTTTCTGCTGAAAGCAGAAAGAAGTTAGTGGGAAGAGAGGTTGGGCTGAGCAGCTAGATATTGTCCGTGCTCTGAATGTGATGTTTAATGTCTTCCTTTTGATTCTGTTGCAATATTTGTACGACAATCTTGGTTATCAAAAGAATAACACTCCTCCCCACTCCACCCCCAAACCCATATGTGTGAGTGTGCTGGCAAACAAGCTATCAACATTCAATGGGCTGCTTTTCCAAGGGTAGTATTATTCATTACAGGATCTGTTTTACAAGGTGCTTGCAGCTGAGACCATTTACTAATCGACAGGATTAGGCTCTGATCACAAATGTTCAAATGAGTGTGTATCTGGTACTGCTCGTGAACCTATACTTCCCAAATTTTCATTTTTGTAAATGTATATTCTTTTGATACTTTTCACTTGCTGCCCCAGAACCAGCAGATCAAACTCATCCTTCAAAGATGATACTGAAAAGGCAGAGTGCTCTGAGCAGAAATGATGAAATTAAGAAAGAAATAAAGTTAAGTAATGTTAAATTTAGGAAGAACAACTTGGTGAAACTTAGATATACTAGACTGTGCAAATACCACAAGGGAAGTTGGTGGAGCTGATTTGCTAAAGTCAAATTAAAAAAAATCTGAAAAAAATATTGTAGAATATGCTATAGGAACAAAATACTGCATCAGGCAGGAGTTGGATTTGATTAATATTTTCCTTCTAAGACTAAGCGACGTGAGAATGAATAGTTGAAGTCTGAAGAATTTTACTTGTTAAGATCGTTATCATCTTGGGATTCCAATTCTGCTAATGGAAAAAAGGATGGTTCAGTTTAGTGATGCGAGTTCAGTCTGACTGTTTTAGTTCTAGGGCATCTCTACAAACTCTTGATTTGTACGCAGGCTGGCAACCCATATATGAAGCATCACTGTCAGTATCTGCAAAAATGAGAAATGTTGTATTATTTAAATATTCTGCTTTTCTGAACTGTCTAGTTGCATTACAATTGCACAGTAGGATAGGAGAGATGTCTGTGTTTTTTTTTTTTTTCTTGCTCTTAAAAAAGCAACTTAATTTAGAGGTGAGAATTTTGAAGTGGAATGCTGGATCAGAACCACATTAAGGCTTTGAGAAAACCCAGGTCTGCATGTAGATCTGTGGCTCATGACTCCATGGCTCAGCCTTGATCTCTTTTCCTAAGTAAATGACATCACATTTGATCTTACTTCGGAATATGTGAAGTTAATTTTTTTCCAGAATCCCAAACCACTGTCAGATTTATATTTGCAGGACGTGCTTCTTTTACTGTTTTTTTCTCTTTGCCTTAGTTGGTCTTAACTGCTACTCTGTACAGTGATCCGTATAATGTAATATACAGAGGTCAGGTATGGCGTTGCTACATTTTTCAACAGGAAAAGGGAGCTTTCTCCTTATTGAGAGCTGAAGAGGCCACTGTAACCCTTTGGCTGGCCAGTTGTCAGTTTGAATAGATGTGTATTGGGTTAAGCCTGCATTTTTATGAAGCATTTATATTACCCAAATCAGGGAGGTGCTGCTGCTTGAAATACTTTGGAACAAAACTCAGTTCAATCAACTTCAAAATAGTCTGTCTTTTGGTCACTATAAATTCCTCTTGATACTCCCGTCCCACTGGAGCTCTATCAGAATTGACACAGCAAACACACGGACTCTCACTGCTGTCTCTTGGAGTTGGGCTCTTGTATCATGCTCCCAATTCTCTGGGACACTTCCAGGGAGCTGCAGCTTACCAAAAGGCTCGCCAGAGGAGAATGTAATTTTTATTTATTTTCTGTTCCAAAACATGCCTCCATGTAACCCTGCCTCACCCCGTCCTCCCCAGAGGAATGGCGAGGGGAGAATACAAAGGCTTAGACTGATTACCACTTGTTGGTTGAAGCGACTGTTGAGTTTTGCGTTTCAGTTCGCCTTCCCTAACCTTTCTTTTCCAGATGGAATTTGACTTCTGGTGCCAAGCACTGAAGAAACAAAAATGTGTGTTTCTTCAAACCACCCCCATCTTATTAACATTCAGAAAGGTGTTTGCTGATATATTCAGTAGGAGAGGAAACTGATGGCTACCTCGCAGTAAAGTTTCTCTGTTTTAAATGTTGTTTCAAGCACTCTGGAGTTTTCTGTGACCTCTAGGTCATTTTTTTTTTAATGATGGTTGATGCAATCTCTCAGAAGAAGGGGAGAAAAAAAGTACTTTGCTGGCCTAGTTTCAGGTCTAGAAGTTCAAGTGGACCAGTTACACATAAAAGAACAACAACTTTTGTGAAGCTTCATTTGAATACCAGAGGGAAAAGATGATAGAAAAATCAATTAACTTTCCACATGAAAAAATAGCTCATATTGCTAAGCTTCCCTTGCATAGTTTCTTGATTATGTTTGGAAGCAAATTGCCTTGATTATACCTTTGACGGGAAGGAAAGCCTTTTAATTAATTTAATACATGCTATAGCAGTGCTAAATTGTATCATGGAACAATTAAGTGGGCCTACATCGATATTTTTGCCCTGTTGAAAATGGATATTGCTCACTTAGTGAGTCATGCTCTTGCTGGGTTGATGCAATTATCTGTTCATTACAGAGCATGTGACATAAAAGCTATTGGGGCCTTTTATACAGAAGAGAGGCTAAATGGAGTAAACAAAAGGCCAATTTCCGTGAAGAGTCTTAAATGTCTCCTCTGGTCAAAAAGTTTGGAGAAATCTGAGCTAAATTTCAGAGCCTGTACCCACACTGGGGACTGAACCAGACCCCCCCCCCTCCAAAGACAGCCCCTATACTGGGAGTGTTCAGACTTCAGATCTATTTCCTCCTGGTCCTGGACTGAAATGAGGAGTGGAAGGGGTTGTTTGTGGTGTAGTGACAGATGATCCTCAAACTCTTGTGCAGCTATGAGCTATCGATAGCAAACTTGTAGTAGCATCTACAGTAGCTGCTGCATTAGCTGCTGCTTAAATCAATTTTTGCCTCAAGCTCTTAGCTGAAAACAATTACATTTGTTGTGTTTGCTGAGAATAGGATTTTTAAATGGCACTATTAATCCAAATGTTCTAAATATAACAAGAAACAACACATTCAGTTTTTTTTTTTTTTTTTACAAATAATGTGTGTTCTTGTATCATTAATGTTATATTGTTGAAAGAAGATCATATTAAGAATCTTCTTGATTTGTCTCTGCTGATAATGTACATTTTCTTGTCTTGCTAAACCAGTACAACTGGGTCACTTTGCTTTCCCTGTGGATCTTGCCTGTTGGGAACGTGTTTGCCTGCACTGTGCTTTTCACACTGAAGTCTGCTGGGTCTTCCTTGATGAGTTGGAGAATCAAATATCCAAGAGCTGAATAATAAAGGAAAGAGTCCACCAGCAGAAGGTCTTTCTTATGAATTCACTCATAGCTGTCTAAACTCAGATAAAATATTATCACACGTTTTTCTAATATCCCAAGGCCATAAGCAATGACAAATAAAAACCTGTACAAGTGAGGAACACTACTCTCATTGCATGCTCACTTTTCTTTCTGATTTCTTAGAGAAGAGCCAACTGGTGAGGGATTTGTTTATGAAAGGAGGCTCATAACTATGGTTAGGGAGTAGATGGGGGAGGAAGCTTTCTTGCAGCAGTGTGAAGGCGAACCTGTGCTAGAAAAGAATTTCAGAGGTGCAGAGTCGTGGCTGTGAGTGCTGTACCACAGGACTGGTGTGTTCTGAGCTAGTGTGTTCTACATTACTTAGAGATTTAATTTAATTAGGAATCTTAGATTTAATAACGAGAATTTTGAATTGTGACAGAACTGGGCTAAGAAAGAGCAGCATGCAAGGAAGCACTGTCAGATGCGCTCTCTAGGCTTGTATACTGGTAAAAATATTTAGTATTGACCGGAATGGCAAAGCCAGTAATCAGAATGGCTGCATGACATTGCCTGGCATTGCGTAGAGATGTGCACCTTGCGCCACTTCATTCAGTGAAGGTTGACTTTCTTGAGGATAGACATCAAATCAGCTTGTGGCTCACTGAGGGAGCCAATATGGTGAAAGGGCTAACTCAGTTCCTGCCCCTCCCTGGTCCCAGCTGGGTGCTGCCAGTCTTTTGGACCAACTGGGGACTGTAGAGCAGTGACCTTGGCTGTGATGATCAGGCTTAATTGACTGAGCGCAGTCAGCAGATGTATCTCTGCAGGCAAATGTGTTTGTTTTCCACACTGCTGGTACAAACATATTTGCATTGTGCATCTGTGGCATGAATGGTCCAAGGTAGCCCCCTACCTTCCCATCAATAGGGATTATGCAAAAAAAACCAAACAACCCAACAAAAACCAAACCAAAACAGACCTTTTTCCTTTTGTGTTATTTAAATTTGTCTTTCCTATAATCACAGATGCCATACATTTATGTACTTTTTTAGTTCTCCCAAGTGAGAAATAAGAAAAATATAATATGCATTCACACTACTGTATTTTGATTGCATTAAGGTTCTATTTTTAATGTTTAGCCTTCTTCATCAAGAGAAAAAAAAATACATTCTCATCTTGTTGAAAGGCAGAGATGGATGGTTTGAGAACTCTGTTAGTGCTGGGATCAGGATCACGCCTATTCAAGACCTTACCCGTCTGAAATACGGAAGAGTGAGTCAAAGGTGATTGAAAATGTCACAGATGCATAAAGGCAATCGTGTATGGCTAATCATTCCCTCTAACTGGAATGTGATTTCCATTGGGTTCCTCTAGGAAAGATGCTGCTTGACACTTTCAACAAAAATATTAAAGATAGCATTTTTAGAAAAAAACCCCCACCTGATCTATTTCAGTTCTTGAATTTTCCACTTATGCCTTAATTCCTAACTCAAAAGTTGTGCCCCACGAGAACAGACCAGTAAGAGACTCCCAGGTGTGCTGTTAGCTGACTGACTCTCTTAAGGGACTCATGGATGATGGGCAGGGTTTTGGGGGAAAGCTGCCAAAGGGACAGAAGAAAGGTCACTAACTAAAAAGGTTTTTTCTTTGACAAGAAAGATTAAAGGGGTGAGAGCAAATATGTGATTCGGTTTGGGAAATGGGATTAGAAGATCAATGTGGGGCTCGCTGAGCATCACGTAAGAGTTCCAAAATGCTCCAGGCACTGTTTCCCACTACCTAAGTCCACAATAAAAAAATGTTTTGTTAGGGAGAAATTACTTAGTTACCTTTATTATTTTTCTTATTTCTCTGAAATAACACGAAAAGGAGAGTATTTGTATGGACACCGTAAAACCAGTTCTCAGTGCAGAACACATGGTGGCAATGTTACACCACTGCTTAACTACTGTTGTGCGGCACTTACCCAGCCAGTGCTCATTTACTGAGCAGTAAATAGGTAGGTGCAGTAGAGTGCTGCTTTACCAAGGGAATATTATAGTTGTACATGGTAGCACTGATTGCATTTTCTATTAAAATAGAGAGTAAGTTATAGGAAAAACACTTTTTTCCCCTTTCTTTTCACCACTCTTGTATTATTTGCATGCAACCTAAGCACTGATACAGTTTAAGTTTTGCAGAAATAATGTAGCTGGTATTGAAAAAAGATATGACTAATTAGTTTCCTTCCATAAAATCAAATACAGCTGCCTTAGAGGAGCATTTAGGATAATAAAAACCTCTATCCATCACGCACACAGTGAAATCAGGAACTGTGAAGGCTTCTTGCTCTCAGAAGAAAGCTTTACTGTTCAAACAAGCTAGTCATTTTCAAGAAGATTTCTAGCCTGAATATAAGCATCCCTAAGCGTCTACAAAGCAATGTTGCAGAAGACCTTAGCAGGAGAAATTTTGGGCACACATAAGGGTGATAGCAGCTGTGGATGCCTTTTGGCTCAAAAGTCCCCTGAGCTGGTAGAGTTCGGCTGAATCCTTCAGGTGATCCCGGCAGTGGAGCAGCCCTTGTTCACGTGCCTGGGGCTTTATTCTCTGTTCAGCCCGACAGGAGGGCCCTTCAGAGGCAGACACTACAAAGCCAATGCTGACTGATGAGTATTTCAGGTCTCTGGGGCTGTTGTCTTTCATATTTGTCCTGCTTTTGGTGCACTGTTGCAGCTCCACCAGCTCGGTTCCCAAGCCACAGTCTTCCCTGCTTTTTCCTCTGCCTTTATCGAGCTCTGCACCACGGCAGACAAATCTTTCTCTGTGTTTCTGATACAGCTCAGCTGATACCCATTTCACCAACAGAAAATTAATGAGGGGTTTTTTTTCCTTCTGTTTTTCAGCCTCTTAGACCTAGACATGTTATCAGCCACTGCCAGGTTATTCCGATCATCCTTAGGTCTAAGAGTCTGAATTCAACTCTAGATCTCGGTGGCAGGAGCAATGCACTCATGAGGTATCCCCGTACTACCCTCCACGGTGCTGCCTTAGGAGAATGGCAAAGCTGTAAGGGCTCAAGATACCTTCTTACAGTGCAAGAGGAAAAATGCAGCTTTTTTCCAGCTAACAAGCAATGCCATGCTGTCTTTGTTCCTTTCTCCCCATCCTACCAGACACAAATGTAAAATAAAATGAACAAAAAAACCCAAACAAATCGCAAAGTGTGAGAGCAAGCACTCCAAGTAAGCCACGCCCAACCAACTGCTTAGATTCATGCTTGGGGGGTTAGTGCTTTCAAACTGATTGGTATAGGTTGATTTTTGTGAGCAACACATACCCACAGAGGCCAGCAAAAAAGAAATATTAAGAATTCAACAAGTATTTGGGTCATGTTGTTTGTAAGGTTGCTGTAAGTAAAAGCCATCTAAAACCACTGAAAATGTGTTGAAGTAATTGATACAGCAATAGCAGGGAATTTTTTTTTTTCTTTTAGTGCCTAAAGTCTTTTTTAGGTGTACATTTCCAGAATGAAGACCAAGAGCACTACAATTCCATGTCTTCTTTATTGATTCACAGGAGGCATAGCTTAAATGGTAGTGGAAAAAATCAGAATGGAAATTTGACACCAATTGCTAATCAGGAGTTTAGTATTTTGGTAGTTCCTACTTCTTCCTGCATCAACCAACCACGATGGAGGCCTTCAAAAACGTATTGAGGGAGGAAACATAAATACTGTACAATTCTTTTTTAGGTACGTAACATAACCCATCTGTTATGACTATGGGTATGTTCATGACATACCCCATATGGTACTATTGTTATTTCTACCATCAGTAATTTTTAACAAATTAATAAGAAGTGGCCATGGTAATGAATTTTCTTGGAATGTGTCATTCTTGAGCAATTCAGCTGGAATTGTAGAGAAACCACTTCAATCTCTGCACATGAGCCAGAAGACCTGCCTTCCATCGCACGATCTCCCCGGGGCAGACTGACATTTTATGAATTCTTTCAGTTCATAGAATCATAGAATGACAGAATGGTTTGGGCTGGAAAGGACTTTAAAGATCATCGAGTTCCACCCCCCTGCCATGGGCAGGAACACCTCCCACTAGCCCAGGTTGCCCAAAGCCTCATCCAGCCTGGCCTTGAACCCCTCCAGGGATGGGGCATCCACAGCTTCTCTGGGCAACCTGGGCCACTGCCTCACCCCCCGCACAGGAAAACATTTCTTCCTCAGATCTCATCTAAATCTATGCTCTCTCAACTTATAACCGATACCCCTTGTCCTGTCACTACGCTCCCTGATAAAGAGTGTTTCCCCATCTCTCCTGTAGCCCCCTTTCAGCACTGGAAGCTGCTCTAAGGTCTCCCCGGAGCCTTCTCTTCTCCAGGCTGAACAACCCCAACTCTCTCAGCCTGTCCTCATAGGGGAGGTGCTCCAGCCCTCTGACCAATTTCGTGGCCTCCTCTGGACTCACTCCAACAGGTCCATGTCCATCTTATGTTGGGGGCCCCACAGCTGAACACAGTACTCCAGGTGGGGTCTCAGAAGAGTGGAGTAGAGGGGGGGAATCATGTCCCTCTACCTGCTGGTCACACTTCTTTTGATGCCCCCAGGACACGGTTGGTTTCTGGGCTGCCAGCACACACTGCCGGCTCATGTTGAGCTTCTCATCCACCAGCTCTCCCAAGTCCTTCTCCTCAGGGCTGCTCTCAAGCCATTACCCATTCTATTGCCCATCCTTAGAGCAGCCTCTCTGCATGGCTGGTGAAGCTCCTTCCAACTTGCCATCTTCCCTGCCTCAGAAATGCAATATCTCCTGTAAGCCTTCAGCCAGTGCTTTTTTTCTTTCACTTCTCCGTATGCAGCCTCTGCCAGGTCCTCACTTGTCCAACACGCCTGTCAGTAGTTCGTTGGGATTGTACTGCTCTGGGTGATTTTCTGCACCATGTGCTTTACAGGCCACACTGCTGGAGATGAACAATGCAGATGAGTTTCATTAGAAACCTTGACCCAGCTGCCTACAGTCGTAAGGCAAATAAATGCCCCACCCTGTATGCCTAAGCAATTTGGTCTTCCTGCATCCTTCTGAATTTTATTTTAAACCTGAGCTTGAACTGACAAGAAACAAACTCAAACATGACTAGTAAGAAAATGATAAATCCCTTTTGTGAAAATTGTCTGTGAAGTAGAGAGACATAGCTAAGCTAAACTTTTGTAATTTAGAAAGAAGGACATTCCAAAACATTTACACATCTTAAAAAAGTTCCTGCTTGCTTTTGCTTGTTTTCTCACCTCACACAGAAGTAAAATGTTAGTTTCCTGGTCTCAGACAAGTACTAAAATCCCAAACATTTATCAGCTGCTCTATTATTGCTTAGGATAAAAAATTATGCTTTTGGCACTTTGTGTTAATACCACAATGATCTTCTGCAGCATCTTCTGCTGATGGTTTTTAAAGGACAGTACAAGTGTCATGTTGGTAGTTGAGGCATTAAGTCCCCAGGATGCCCAGCAAGGCCTCCCAGCTGTGCAGATTTATTTCCACTGAGCAGCCAGAAGTATTTCAGCGAGGGAAAGACAGTGAAGAGAAATACAGTAGCTATAGATAGCAAAGGCAGGTGCTGCAGAGTACTGATGGAGGGCTAGAAAGTTACAGAGATTGTGATATTTAACACTCGTTACGAGTTCACAGCTGATATACCTTGACTCTTCTGCCCTGACAATATTTTACTTGGTCAAGGTTTGATGGTAACAAACAACAAAATCCATAGTACATCATGTATTTTCTCTTTTGCAGGAACAGCACAGAGAAAATCTGAACTTCACATACAGGTGCTGATTTAACATTCCTGTTTTCATGAAGTACATAGAAAGGATTTATTTGGGTGGGTTTCAGATGTTACATAAGCTCTTTTAGAGGCAGAGTGCAAGATTCTCTTCTGCAAGTTTGGATGGAGTAAACCACGAGTAGTTTAGACAGGACCATGGAAATGCAATTTCCCAGCCTGCCTTGCCACTAAGACCAGTTTGTCCTCATACAAAGTGACACAAGCTAGGAAATGGCTACTGGAAAGAATGGCTCTGCTATCCTGATTATCTGTTTCTTCGTTCTTCTCTGCTACCCTGCTATCACTGGCAATCTGTTTTGTAGCAAACACCATTCGAGGTTGCGTTGTCTTTGGGTCACTTCCTTTTCGTGCTTTATTACATCTCAGTGGAAGCTGCTTGCTTTAGGTGGTCCAGGCATCTGCAGCAGTAGATGAGAGCTCCTGCAAGATGCTTAAAATATATTCCAACATTTTCGATACTATTCTGTGACAGATGTTTTGTCCAGTCATATTAATCTAGCATCTTGAAAATCCATTCCTATTAAGGAAAATGCAGACCTCATTCTCCCCACTTTCCTTACTTCAAAGTCCTAAGTGCTTTATTGAGGTCAGAGTAGTGGACCAGAAGTGGTGTGCATTAATTTTTACCCCTTCCATAAAGGTGTGCTGTTTCTGTTCCCAGTCATAGATTATTTTCCAAATTGAAAATTTATTAAAAATCCTTACTACTCAACTTGTGACTCAATCTGTTGGGTTTCTTGCTGTATCTGGTTCAGTTCAGTGAGATCACTGGGGCTTTTCTTTTTCCCCAGAAGCCATTACTCTGCTTTGAGATCCTCAGTTCCATTAGCAATCATGCTTTTGTCCTTGTGTTCAACATCATTGTTGCTACTGAAAACAAAGACTGGGTTTTAGTTTGTGGGCTCTAAATAGAGTGTTTTTGATCTTCCTGCCATACTCTTTGCCTACTGCATGCTGATCCCATTCCTTCTTTCATTAATATCTATGATACAAAAAAGGATGTGTGTGCTAATAAAATCTACTGGTGACAATGCTGGGAAATGCTTTCAATAGAGAAAAGGGCCAGAACACCACTCAGGGGGCAATGGTTTCCCTGGAGGATAGAAGCAATGTGAATTAGATGAAATTCAGTAGTATAAAGTGAAAGGAAATTCATGTGAGGAGGGGTTTGCCCATAACCAGCCCTCCTGCAAACTCACCAGACTTCCAGTAAGAAGAGTGGGAAGGGGACTTCAACATTATCAATGTAACAGAAACTCAGCCCAGCTTCAAGTCCAATCTTCTGTCTTGGTCCGTTAAAGTGTAGGCTTCCTTAGCAAGTAACATCTTGGACAATAACAAGGAATTAATGTATTTTTTCCCCACGATACGATAAAAGCATGTATCTGTTAATTTAGTTTATTAATGGCTTCTTGGTGTCTTTGCAGTAGATGATTTTTGTTCTTCCAAACATTTGTAAGACAGAGGGAAAGAAAAGTCTATTGTCTAAGTTTTTGTTTTCTTTAAATGTTATCCCTGAAGGTGCATGTATTTGCTTAAAAATAATTGCAAATGTCACAACTCTGATTTCAGCTTATGTGTCGCCTGACTTTTGGGGATGAGGGCACTTAAGTTGCTAGTAAACTCCAGCCTAGAAATACTCTGTCCTTTTCAGTTCCTAAAAACATATTTCGTAAGCAGCTTTTCCCTTCTAGCCTGCAGCGACAGGATTTGACATTTATGTATTGTCCCACACATACATCACATAATGTTGCCAGATTCTTTATGACTTACTGATGTAAATGACTTCTGAGATAAAAGGAAATTTATGTGGGAGAGTCCACCAAATATAACCACTTTTCAATTTTATTCCGAGTTGAACTAAGAAAAGGAGGAAATAGATCTTTTCTGAGGACAGCCATTCCTTCGGGAAAGCAAGCGTAAGGAAAACCACTGCACCAATACTCGTGAGAAGGAAGGGCATGCCAAGTGTGTCCCACACCTCGGCAGCATATCACATCAGTGTATCAGAGAGAATGCAGGAAAATACAGAAGAGACATCAAAGACGTCAGAGCGTCAGAGCATTCTCCAGCTTCGCAAGGAAGTCTTCTGCCCTCAGGAAGACTGACTCGCGCTTATTTTTACGGACTAAACTTTCACTGCTCAAGTATTAATCTTACTGACATAATTCCATGCCACCACATCTGTCTAAATACACCTGCCTTACATCTGGATGGACTCCTGGCATTGTTTAAAAAAAACAAAGCTTGAAAATATACAGAGGATGTGACCGTCAGCAAACTTGCACCGGAAATTGCAGACCAGGGTGTCTCGCATGACATTCTTGACCTGATGCATTGAGTCTGGTTTTGTTACTGGTAGTAGGAAAATTCCCCAATGAAAGCACTGAGCACCACTCCTAAAGAACATTTATAATTTGCTTTGAAACCACTCGAGCGCCTCTGGGCTCACAACTGCAGATTTCCGCAAGAGCAACATTTGTTCAACAATATTTTTGTGGGAATTCAACAAAATGAGAAACAGCAACAGCAACCTTCAGACAGCAGTGTAAGCATAACACACAAGAAGTCAGACAGGAGACTAGTCATTTGAGCATTAAGAATATTTCTGATCTCATTGCAGCTATGAGGAGAGGAAAGGCTTTTGCTGGTGTCCTGAAGGCTTTACATCTTGCAGTTTATCACTGTGTACCTGGATAAAAGACTATCAGGATTAATATAATTTTCCATTTTCTTGATGATGAAAGGGTGTCAAATTAGGCAGACTGATAGGAAAATGGCTTTTGCTGATTTCTTTATTTTTCCCATTGGAACACAGTGTGATGCTAGAAAATTTATCTTCCCGATGAGGGCAAACTGTGAGATCACACAACTCCAGAGGGACGATTGGTGACGCTGGGATAATTTGTATCCAGGGAGTGGTGTCCTGTGCCTCCTGTTTGAAGAGCTGAGGAAGTCTATCTAACCTTCCTCACTGCATATATTAAGAGCTCCTTGTTTTGTTTCATATCTCAGCAACCAATCTCAAGGAATGATGGACACTGTGAACTCCCAGCTAGTTAGTTTTTCACTACAGGCCTGCACTTCAGCAAAGGGAAATAAATAAGAATACTCCAAGACCTAAAGAAAATTGACGTTCTTGTGTTAATAAAAGAAAATTGAACAAAGGAAGGAATAAGACAGAGAAGATTAAGTGACTCCTTATCTCGCAGCGCAGTGACATTTCCTTATCCTTCTTAGAATTCGTGGCCAGCTCTAGGAGCTGTGTTAGTCAACTTGTATATTAAAACTCAAGCTACTTGCTGAACTTTAAAATATTTTCCCTAATGCCCATTGGATTGAAATCTTCATTATTTCTCTGTTTGTGAATGGCTTCCTTCTGTCAACGTTATTGTGCGAGTCACCAGTAGCTGATGCATTGCTTTACCTTTATTTCGAGTGGTTAGAAATACAGAGTGATACATACTATGCAGTAACTAATAATTTATGACAAGGTGTGCAGTATGCAAAATGTCATATAGTTTGCAGAGATTTATGCATGAGCCAAGTGCAAATACATTAACTTAACCAAGCAGGCTTATTGAAAGAGGGAAGTGAATGCAACATAGGAACAAAAAAGCACTGTGGTGACAGAAAGCTGTATATCGCATATATATTTTATAAAGGGACCTCTCTGAATTAATAGCTCATCTTTGAGTTCAAGTACACAGATAATTGTCTCTGGTTGGGATGGTCATATAATTCAGAGTGGGCCAGTTATGCCTGACAGTCAAAAACTGAGCAGTGGAGGCTGAGTTTAGTAAAACTTAGTCTGTTCCAGGATGTCACACATCAAGGTATGGAATCTCAAAGCATTTTTCCGCAACATTTTAAAGCAAATATCCATGTTTCATGGAATGAAATGTCTCATTTCTGCAAAACAGATTAGTAGAAAAGGTAAGACAACTCAGCGTCCTCAAGCCTACACATTTCTAGTGAATTGCTGCACGTTGAGATCTTTGGGAAAGATCTGCTTATACCCTCAGGCACACGCTAACAACCATGACTGCAGATTTTTGGAATATATATCTGTGGCCCATCCTGAAGTCAGCTTCAAAAGACTCTAGGCTTCTTGGCTACACTCTAAACCTGACATATTTTCTGAAATTTCAGAAGTTCAGAATTTACACTGTAAAGCTCTTGACCTTCAAGTCAGAGGTTTCCCCCGAACTCTTCTTTGTTGACACTACTCGCCTTACTATTTCATGTGATTGGCACACACTCATTTCAGCTGTCACAGACACCAGTAAGCTTAGGCTCAATGAAGGCCATCAGAAATGCAGACCTGCTATCTTACTCTTTCTTCCTATAGTGCCTGACTCTGTTTCCCCCCTGGTACTTCTGGCCTCACGTGCTGCAGTTTGTTAGGCTACGGAAGGCGGCAGTCTGCATTTCAGTAACTTTTCATAGCTGAAGGCCCACGATACCCAGACATTTATGTGAAAGCAGCAGAGACATGAAAGAGAGTTTGAAGAAACAGGTTGGGAGAGAAGCATCCATTCTGGTTGATGCCCTTCTTCTGTCCTAGAAGCTGTGGCAGTCCCTCGCTGTGTTCCCGGCGGGCTCTGTCGCTATGGTTTCTGAAGCTCATTACAAATTGCTAGAGCTGAAAAAGATGAGTAGCTCTGTATTTACTCCTGCATTGTGGGCTACGGTGTGAAATTTAAGAGCCCCTTAATATATAGAAAGTCCAACTAGATCATTGAATGGGCCTTTCTAGTCCCATGAATCTCTGTCTATAGATATATAACTGTTAGGATCCTGTTTTCCGTAGACTGCAGCATTAAATTTATGGGACTTGGCAGTCTGCAGAGGTAGCTGCCATTCCGTGAGACAGAACAGATGCTGCCTGCTACGCTGAAACACACACCACCTTGTTCTGAAAGTCTTTGTGGTTCATATTAATTTAAAATAAATCAAATATATTGGAAATGTACCCTAACTTTAGGGGCAAGGGCAAATATGACATAATCTTGTTTGACTGACTTCTCTCCGTTTGGAATTTGGAGCAGAAACCATAAAACTGGTGTTGTGGTTTGAGGGGTGGGTGTGTTTGGTAGCAGGGGAGGGG
>NW_010135910.1:19432-32471 GCF_000699245.1 Pterocles gutturalis | reverse complement strand
TAT
This sequence comes from Pterocles gutturalis, assembly GCF_000699245.1. NCBI lineage: Eukaryota > Metazoa > Chordata > Aves > Pterocliformes > Pteroclidae > Pterocles > Pterocles gutturalis. The sequence goes on along the minus strand of NW_010135910.1, from coordinate 32,468 downwards.
ATTTAAATACAAAAAATATTATAGAGAGAGATACACGGAAAGAAAGAAAAGGACACTTGTCTATTGCTCCTTCTCTCAAAATTCAGGATGCTGTTCACCCTGCATCCTATCAAAAATACATTGTCTCTGTGTTTTTTAGTATATCTACAGCATTAGTGATTTACTTTTTATGTAAGCATCACATATTTAGATGTCCTGTCAAGGAGGTCTTGATTTCATACATATAATCACTTCCATTGAATGCTACCTGAGTTTTTACTCAAAACATCTTCTTCACGTAACTTTTATGACTTTTTTTTATTCTTAATTTAATTATATTCTGTAACATCCATTCTCAGAATAGCATATCAACTCATTAGCATATTACTGATCTATTGGAAGCTGATGAGCTATTTTGAGACAAAATAGTATTTTTTGCCTTCTAGAGCAACGCTTAAACTTTTGTACGGCTCTTTTCTGACACTGAGCCTTACACTTACATTAAAATGCAGCCTGATCACCATTTATTGAGCCATGTAAAGGGGATTCATACACACAGATTATTAACTACATGTCACTTGAGACCAGAGAAACTAGCTGCTGATCAGTTTGGACAGATGAGAAATTTGGGATAACTGCTTTGTAAAAGAGCCATTGAGAGACACCACCATAATGACATTGCTCAGAGTGTGTGTAATTTTTCTGAAAATAATACTTTTTTCTTAATAATCATATACAGTAGTTTTCTTAATCATACAGAAGGCAAGTAAATCCAAAAAACCTATTCTCAAATGAAAATTATGCAGTATGTTATTTAAGAAAACCAACCTCAATTAGAGGCCATGCCATATTACAGTATTTTATTATGGAATGTAGCAACCACATTTCTTCATAGTCAGTTCAATATTTTTGTTCAAGTTTAAATTGATTACTTGAAAAATGAATGAAAAATATTTTTTTAATTGAATTTCAAGGCAGCTGGCTGCTTAACAGGAAAGCTGAGTAGCAGACTAGTAATGCTCAAGAGGTTCTTCAGAATCTTGAAAGCACCCAAAAGTATGATGATTATAAATTTTTACAAGTTTTATGTAATTATGCATGACATTTAATAGAAATCTTCCAAAGTGGCTAGCTGAAGCTTATCTGAGCTCAAGTGAAATTAACCGTTAGGAGTACACTTCAAAAAGAAACCTGTACATCCGATATTACAACAATAATTCTGACAAAGACAATCAAACTTTAACTAAAATAAGCTGTGAAATAGAAGCTATTTTTAAATTAGCTATTTAGAAGTTTGTTTTTTTTCTATTTTTCTAATCCTCATTTTGTCTTGCTATAATCTTAGCCTTTGATGTAGGTGCTCTGTGTTTTGATGCTGTTCCTTTAATGTCTTCCTTTCCAAGCCTTTGCTACATTAAAACATTCGTCTGATTGCATCATTTAAAAAATTGAGCTATTTTTCTCAGTCTTCATTAGTTTGGTGTCTGAATGACAAGGGAACAGAACAAGAGTCTACAGAAGTAGGTTGTACGTTCAGTATGATTAGGTAACAGAATCAGAATGCTATTGCTTCATGCAGATTTTTTTCAGCTAAAATCCCACTAGGTATTTCAAAACAACTGTCTTTATCATAAAAAGATATAATTTAACCTCAGACCAAGCCAATCATTTAATGACAAAAAAATGCTACATAAACAAAATGCAGAAAACACAATTAATTGAGAACTTTTTACTGTTATGGTTTAACCAGTTTGAAGCAGAGATTATGTACAATAAAATGTTAGCCTGCATGAATATATTGGTGAAGATTCTGCATAGTCTTCTGTTCTGCTACAATAGAACAAGCTTAACTATTGAAAGCATTCCTATCACCTTTCATCTAATATTCCCATAGCAAATCCCAAACCTAATTACACAGTGTAAATTGTTTATTACAGCCCTCAATCCTTCTTGAGTTTGAACAGCAACAAAACAACAAAAAAAAAAAATCAATGAGAAATAATCTAACTTCACTCTACTATTAGAAAGCTTATCACATTTGTCTCTTCAGTATCAGCAGTAAAATTAATGTTAACAGATGGAAAATGTAGGAGTATTCATAGTGGAAGAAGTCTGAAGGTTCACAGAATGGTTTACTGAAGAAAAACCAGAGTAAATTTTATGAAATAATGGCTAGGAACGCAATATGGAAAATACTATTGCTAAATGCTTTGGCATGAGTCATTAATGGAAGGGACTTTTGGTAATCATGTATCTGCACTAATGAAGAGTACAGTTGTGCAATTAAAACAGTTATGTGCATAATAACTTTTTTTTTTTTCTTAGGCCTATTAGTAGCAATGTTAGTGACAGCTGACCCAGTTAGGCTTCCAAGTCTGGTGGTAAGGCAGCCTGTGCTTGTGTGGCCATGTATGCCCTATGCATGTGTCCCACTTATCTAACTGTAAGTGCACGCACCACGTGTATTGGGACTACGGGGTAAGACTGTCTGCAGAACCCTCCTTTTTCAGAGGATCTTTTTTTTTTTTTCACCTTATTCTTCCATAAACTTCCATGAAACTCCATTTTTAAGGCTACTTTGTCTATCTACTATGACAATATGTTGCAGATTACAGTTGTAATTCTACTTCTTAAAGCTCTTGTGCTATTATTTTCTGCAACAGCAACAATGCCTAGAACATAAGTATGGTTTGGGACCATAGTAGAAGTGAGTGACCTTCATTTTCCTTAGGAAGTCTAGCTACACGGAAAATGCTGTTAATTTCCAATTCAGCACTATCTTGTCTTCCCCATCCCTTCTCGATATGAAAAATATGGGGAGTGTGGCTATTTTCTTATTTTGAAAAATTGTTCTTCTACACTTTCAGTTCTAGAGTCACAAGGACCTGCAAGTACCAGTCAGTGCACTGGCCTCCATCAGTACTGTCAGAATGCCTGAAGAAGTTTCCTCCAAATTTCTGCGTAGGTCTTTGGAGGCAGTAAAAATGTGCTTCTAAAACAGTTCGTGTGAGGTTTTTTAATGCCTTGTAGGAACTCAAGAACCAAGTCTTGAGAGATTAACTACATGTATACTAAAGCAGCACAGTTCACAAGTATCTCACTTGAATCCTCGTAGCTTTCACTTAAACTTCTGCAAATTATTTAAATTTAACAGGTACTGTTAGTGAATACAAAGTAATTTGACTTAAATTCATCCTGAACTACATTGGCACAAGTCCCAGTTATTTTATTTGGGCCATACCTATGTTGTGGTGAAGGTTAGCCTTCTAGCTTAGCATCTCAGACTTCATCTGCCTCTCCAGCTGCGGCAAGTGTTTCGGTTGGTGAGTATTTTTCCAGAAGTCAAACATTTCAAGTGAGTGTAATGTTACACTTAGACACTGTAAATTCTTTCTATGGGGACATCGTTACTCCTTTGAAATAATATGTGCAAAGATAAAATCTGAAACAAATTTCATATTTTACAGTCACGTTTACCTGCTTTGTGTGGGTGTTTGAGTAGACTTACGTCTGGAAGAAGACACAAAATAAAAAAAAACATGGTGACATTTTAATGCCAGATGCTATGCAGTGGGACATAGCTAACTCCAATTGGAAAATGCAGCTCTTACCATGTTCCATTAAATTAACTGTACATCTGAAAGCTTTATAAATGTCAAAATTTAAAATTCAATATTACAAGGCAGCCTGGTGTCTGCACACTGAGACTGTGTGTGGTGGGGTGGGAGCAGGGGGAGATATATATGTGGAAAGAGGAGTTTGAAAACAGAAAGAGCTAATTCTGCAAGGAAGACCACTTTCAGATTTAAAACATGCTTCCCTCCCCCCTCTGGTGATACTGAAATGTACTGTATTTTCTGCCCTAAATATATTGATTTAATTCTTTTGAATGAATTGGTTTAATATATCCCATCACAGCACCAGGTTTTCTAGATTGATTGACCCAGGTTCTTTTAGGCTCCTCTTGCAAGAGAACCTCTCTACTCCAGCAATCATCATTGTAACTCTTCTCTGCTCCCATTCCAGGTTGTGCTTACACAGCATTGTCCAAACAGTGACTGCAGTTAACAACACTCCAATCAGATCATCTCCATAACGGGAAAAGAGGAGGAGGACGCTGGGAATAACGAATTCAACCTCACAGCTGACACCAGCGCCTCACTGGGGACTTCACAGCAGTAGTAAGTAGCAATGAGCTCAAGTTTAACATTCAGCGGAAATATACCTGACATTCAATACATCTTCCTTGAACATGATGGACTTGTCTTATATGCAGTATTCCAACTGATATATTAGGAGTGCCTGCTCCAATGACATTAATACTTCCATATTTCTTTGTGAAATACCTTGCCTGAAAAATCCTAGTATTGCTTTTGACATTTTCATGGCTCCTTCACAGAGATGGTTCATAGTAATCTTATAATTGACTAATACACCTAGATCTTGCTCTTCTTCTGACGTTTCCAACTAATGACTTCCCATGAGGAGGTGGAAATTCTTGTTATTAATCCCCAAATACATGACCTTGCAATCTGCCATGAAATCTCATTCTATTTCCTTGTTCCAGTCCTCAAGATTTTTTTTTTTTTTAAGGTAAGATTAGATATTTTCCCATATTGACAGTATTTCTACTTTACATAATCAACAGAATTAGCAGGCTGAATTTAGTAGCAGGGTCCTGAACGAGAACGTTTAAGTCAGAACCTAAGACCAACCCTTCAGAAACTTTGTAACTCTTTTTGAACCTGATATGCCACTTTTTTAATGTGAGCTATTGTTGTCTCTCATTTAGTTTGTTCTTTTCCTAAGTTAAAGACATTTTCCTAGTCTAGCAAATCCTTATCAAAGAAATGTCCTTGATTTTTTTCAAAGATGTCAAATAAATGTCTTACATGTGTGAAAACAATGTTTGCTTTTTGTTCCACTAGTCATTTACTGATTTCCTTCTTTCAACATTTGTTCTGTAGTTCTGGATACTTAATAAATATGTTCATAGCATCCAAGCATAAAGTGTTTTATTTTCAGAATGTAAGACACCATCCACAGTGTGATCTGCTCTTTAAAAATCCTTACCAGTCAGTTTTGCACAATCGGGTGTCAAAAACTAAACGCACCCAAACCATCCTGTAGATTGCTTGCACCAAAGGCTACTTTTGTGCAGAAGTCAGACTTCCCCAGTGCTGGCAACTCCTTTTAAAGGAAAGACACAACAACTTAGCTCAGGCAGTTGTGGTACTTTGTGAGCACATGGATGTGGGCTAAGCAAACTGCTTTGCCCCTGACCCCAAAGGGGGTAACTGAATAGCTTCCTTTGCCTAGGATGTTTAGGAACCCCCAGGTGGAAAAGTACGTTTTTCACTCGTCACATTAAGACCTATTAAAATTCAATAAAATGTTCAGTTCTTTTAAGACACTTGGATGTTCTAAATAACAGTATTCATTATGCATACAGCTCCTATGTATGCCCAAAGGATATGTCTTTATGGCAGTGAGACTCTTGACCACACACATCTTTATCTTACAGTCAAAGGAAAAGGAAACTGGTCTTAGTCTTACCACATAGAGGTCAATTTAATTGGTCCCCAGATGATATTGTACTATTCAAGATGAATTTGAACTTGTTTGCACTGCAGTTCATCTGGAATCATATTTGTGTGAAGTGAACCTGAAAAACTAGGTGAAATGTACAGATTGTGAACTTTAGCTAGTGAGCTCTGAACCACTAAAATAACATCAGTTGAAAATGTCCATCACATTAAGTTATACTATACAGAGAACTTATTATGCTGCTTATTAGAAATTTTTGTACACTATACATCCTTTGGTGGAAAAAAAAAAGCCTCTGTATTCTTTCACAAGCAATTTTTTGTTAAATAAAAATGAGTTTACTATAAAATTTTGAAGAGACATTATTTGTAAATGTAGACAGAAACAGGTGCAAAAACACTCAGTTGGATGAAGATATGACCTCAGCCGGGGAAAAAAACCAAAACAACACAAAAACCAAAAAACGACTAAACAAGTCAGGCAGCTATGTAGTAGGTTTCTTTAGAGTTTATGTAGGTTCTGGCTGAGGTAGAACTTCTAAACAGAAAAAGAAAGTCTTGAGTTATCTCTAACTAATATTTGATATGTAAAGTAATTTAAACATCTAAGCCACTCTTGTGGTTTAATATGACTGTTTTGGTAGATAATATATTGTTTCTCTAATCAGTGCAGTGATATTTCTTAAAAAATTAGTTTTTAACATAAGAAATGCAATGGAATAGTGCAGATTTCTTTACTATTTTATTTTAGGATGTTAAGAAAGAATAAATATCTAACTATATTCATGGTGTGAAAAAAAAGGCACTTGCTTTACGTAAAAGTATATCCTGAACAGGCTTTCTACTGAGTACTTTTGAAGTATTTTGTGTTCTTTATTTCTTATTGTTGGCTATGAAGTTTTTGCTAAACATCTCAGAAATGTAAATGTGTGATTACCCCTCCACATACACCCCCACCTGCCCAAAGGCATAAAAAGTTTTTTTTCAGGTAGCTATTAGGATTATGGAGAATGAGTAAAAAAATTAATTAAAAACTGAATATACACCAAGGGTTGTAATTTACAACCCATCAGGTTCAAAATATTTTCCTTAGTTCATAACATGTTCCACATGTATGTGAAAATTCAAGAAAATTAGTCTCAGCCCTACATATTATATTTCACTTTTTCATTAGAAAGTTACCTAAATGCTTTCATTAGGTGGAACATTTATTTAGATATTAAAGGAAATTATGTTGAAAATGTAAATTACCTATTTGACACCAAAAGGGGAAAGAGGCAGCAACAATTTTAATTAAAAATTCAATCCTAACAGGGTTTGCCCTCTTCAACTTGGAAATACTGCGGACACTTTATTAAATTACAAATTATCTAGTTAAAAGCTATTCACTATGTTATGTGCTAAATCATCCTCTCCATACTAGACCAATTTCAGCAAAAGTCAGTGGCAAAACTCTGACTCTAGAAGGTAACTCTAGATCGAATTTATGACTTCACAGTAGTTCCCTCAACGGGATAAAATGATGTGGCTGGACTTGTTCTAGATCTGGCTAGATGGATCCATGAGGAAAAAAGAGGACTGTGACATACACAGATACATCTGTTGTCATTTGTACCGATCTCTGGCCATCCCTACCAAGAGTATTCACAGGACACACCTGCTTTCTTCCCCTCTCCAGAGCAGATAGACAGAGACAGAAAGTGGAATAGCTAAAGTGCTTGCGTTATTTTCAATTTATGCTGTGATGTGTTTGTTTTGCCTGTCTTGTTTTCAAGGAAGGATAATTCTTACTGGGAGAAGCAATCAGCATCATTCTAATCTGGAGTTAGCAAAGGAAGAGGAAGCAAACTGAAGAAGCTGTGGGTACGTTTGGAGGAGTTTCAGATTTCAGGGTCACAATACAATTAACGGTTGGGGCAGGAAGGGATGTCTGTTCCTGTTTCACGTGTGGCAAATACATTTGGGCTCAACCTGAGTCTCATGTGGCTAAAATGTAAAAAACCTGGTTCTCTCCCTGTTTCTGCCGTTGATCTTGGAGTCTTGTATAGGGATTTTCACCTCTTGAGTGGTTGGGTTTTTTCCTTTCTTTTTTTCTTAGCCTTTATCTGTCTTTCAATTTGAGCTGTGACTCTTAGGAGAAGGAGTGTCTCATGGCAGGCATAGTTACACTGCACAATGAACCTCTCATGAGCTAGGACCTATATATGGAGCTGTAATATCAATAATTAATAATAAGCAGCCCTTGTTCATGAACTGTGCCTGACTTCTGATTCATTAGAACTAAAATTTATCCTAACTTTAATTGGATCCTGAGATCCCTGCAGGCAGGCCATACAAACCTAGTTACAGCCTTACCAGCAATTTGACTAGTTTGTGTTATCATTTGATTTAATATTTCCAGAAGTAAATTACCTCGTGCACATCTGCAAAGGAAATGGATTGACATCAGCAAAAACTAGGGCAGTGGGAACTATACCCTAGCTGGTAAAATATTATCTGAGGAATTCTTAATTCCTGTAGCAGTTCATAATGCAGTACAAATCGAATAAAATTGTCACAGGACATGGAAGTGACCCTCATTTTTGTACTTTGAAGGGATGAAACATTCCTTCTATATCCAGACATCCTAAACACATGGTTCTAATGCTTCTTTTTGTCTAAACTTCTAGCAGTGAATCAAAAAACTAGGAAACAGTGGAACGGAGAGAGAATACAGATGTCTGAATCAGGCCACCTGCCTGATCCTCCTTGTCTTGACTTGGGGAAAAATAATGTATTTTTTTGCTAATAGAAAAGTGAGGTATCCCACTTTGGATAGTGAGAAACCTCTCCCCTCCCCCTTTTCCCAGGTTCCCAGGTTGCAGGGCTGTTTCTCACAGGGTTCCCCTCAGCCCTGGCTGCCGGGCCGCGCTTTGCCCTTTCTGACACAGGCTTTCCCCGAGGCGCCCGCCCGCGGCTGAGGGGCTCAGCTGTGCCCTGCGGTGGGGCCCTTGGAGCTGGCTGGAACCTGAGCACCTGCACCCTGTACAAGGTCATATTCAGAAAAAAAGGTGAAAATAAATCTTGACTGGCAATGCACTTTAGATAAGTACCTCAAATTCCACATGACTGTGTTTAATAACAAAACACACTGCTGTTTTGGAGACCTGTGCTGTGTCTTCTTCTTTTGCTGGGAGCTGTTATTAAAATTCAAGTCCTCTTCCTTTTTATTTTTCCTTTTCACTGTTTTTCATCTATGTTACTCTGTGGAAGGTTTTAACATTGGGAAAGTCTTTTTATCTCAACCTGAGGAAAGGGCAACATAAAAAAATATGTATTTGGTTCTTTGAGCGGAGCCTGTGCCATCAGGGGCTGTGCCATTTGGGAGATAGCCCTGGCTTTGCTTCTTGAGCTCCATCTGAAGGGACAAAGTAAAAAAGCCTGTGTTTTTGTGCTAGCTGAGCTTGTGCAGCCAGCAAATCTACCATCAGGGAGCTGCCTGCATGCCTCGTTGGTACTGTGGTAGCATAGTTGCAGACCCACCTACCAGTTTGAACAAATGTGTGTATTTTGTTCTAGTCGTTAAACTTGTCCTGTTCTGTCCTCTCAGAAGGAATTTTGAGGTGGCTGTTTTTGTTTTCCTCAGAAGTGTAACATATATGCAAAGCATAAAACACACAGAATATATATAAAAAAAAATAAATAATAATTAAAAAACCAAACCAAACATAGATCCCGATTCTCCACTGTGCTGTATATTTGGGCAATAATTTATACTGATGCACTGTGGTTTAAATTCCAGGAGCTTAAAGAAACTGGCTCTCCAAGTAAGCATCTGTAGTTTTTCCTTTGCTGGAAAATTTTTGAAAACAGAACCAAAGGAGACCAAAACAACAAACTTAAATACTGTACATTTACTTTGTACTACTCTTCTCTAGTTGCAGGTGCTATGCATAATATAAGTCAGAGATCATTAAGGCTTGTGTTAATTTAGACTGGGGAAATGGTTAGAGTGGCTCACCATTCTTTTTCTTTAAAATTTTGTTAAATTCCATGTTAAAAAGGCTTCTAAGTTTATTAAAAGTTCAGAGTTTACTAAAGTACAGACATGAAGAAAAAGCAGGAAAACTGGTTTAGACAAAATAGGAAAAATGTCCTCCAGCAGCTAATAAAAATATGATCATTTTATAGCTCAGTGTCCAAACAGATAACCTAGTATTTATAGCCTGAATTAACAATCAAAAAACCCCAAGACTTTAAGAAAATATGCTTACTCCTGTAATATTTATTTGCAGAAATGGGATTTCTGGAAAAAAAAAAATCTGAATTTTGTACCCCATGGAAACACCAGTGAAATTCTGAGCATTTAGAAATCTTTCTGCCACTGCTTGTTAGAGCTAGCTGGTCAGACACTTGATAAATGCTCAAGAAGAAAACCAGAAACAGTAAAAAGTAGCTGACAGTGCAGTACAGTGATTTAACTGTTGCTGTTGTTCAGTTTTTTTCATAGCTCCCATTTCAGCATTTCAAAATGCATTTTCATTGTGAACTGGAATGAAAAGGCAGGATTTGGAAAAAAATGTTAAGAAGAAAGTTTAGAAAAACATTTGCTGAAGGCATGAATAATTTTCATTTTTGTCATGCTTAAACCTTCTTATTTATTTATATAGCATTGTATATGAATACATTAAACTTTTATTATAATAAAAGTTAAAATGTAAGTCATCTAAACTGTAGGATTAACAGAAGAGATTTGGCACTAATCAAGTAAAAATCATAATTATTCACTTGGAGTCTTTCCCACAAAAGATTTCATTAAGATAATGATCCAAGAAATACTTCTATGTGATAAAACTGCACTGTTCAACTGTTCCTTCAAGAATATTTCAAGTTGTACAAGCACACAAGCAGCACTTGCACTTGAGGTTGAAAATGGCTTGGCCTGTGGGAAACACCTTGTCGCATATTATTGAAGCAACAGTTAAAAATTAATGTCTCTCCCAGCAGTAAACCAGTCAACAGTATGTGCTCTAAATGAAGTAGAAGGAAGGAGGGAGTATATGCCATGTATGAAATTGATTGCACTTCTGTGTTATCACTTCAACCTCTGTGCTGAAACCAACATATATGAAATCGACCAATACTGAAATCGATCTTTCTTTAAAAAAACCTAAACTATAATTACACAATCAGTGCTGATATTATAACTACAACAGTTCAACTCAATTAGCGAAACCCTTTCATTTTAACTTCAAGATGGAGGTTAACTTCAACAATGTTCAAGAAAGGAACCAGAGAAAACTGAAAGGAAATGTTAATGCTGCAGAGGCATTTAGGAGAGATTAAGGTTTAATCTGCTGTAAATAATTACTTAATAATATTGCATATTTAGGAGTACCTAATCAGTAAATCTGTTATTCAGGAACACTCAGTGAATTCAGTAAATTAGATTTTTTAAGGCTTTTTTTTTTCTTTTTTTTTTGTGTCATATGGGCTCAAAAGCATTGTCATGGATGGTTGCTACAAGACACTGAACAATGAGAAAGAAAGGTAAAGAAAGGTATGTCTGCACAATCCTCTGCAGGCTGGTACACCCAGTCTAGTGCTTTCCAATGCAGGTGAATGCGAGCAACTCAAAATCCAAAGCCATAAGCCATCATTAGAAAGCTGCAGCCTGGTTAACCAGGCTGTTTCTCCCCAAGACACCTTGTCCTTATGGAGTCTGTAGACAACTCGTTCCCTCTATCTTTTCTGGGAGCAGGACACTGAGGATGATCCGGGAAGAGAGAGATAAATCAGAGCACTCCAACCGTTCTTTGCTCTTTAGTATCTTTCTTAAAACTGTCTGTGTCTCTTAACAGAATATCCAAGGAGAGGGAAAATATCTCACTGTTTTTCCCCTGATTCCCATGTACTTGGAACAGCCTGAAAGAAAGTGTTAATCCCTTATGCCTCCAGCAGAGGCGAGAGCTGTATCCTGCCCTTAGACTGTGACCCTAACTGTAGCCCAAATTGGACTGTTCTGGAGATTTTAACAGACTTTGAAAAAAATGCCACCTACAGGGGTGTCTGGGTTTTGGCTGAGACAGAGTTAACTTTCTTCATAGTAGCTAGTAAGAGGCTATGATGGGTTCAAAACCACAGGGGGCCAATACCCATAAGAAGTAACAACTTTAAACTACTTTAAGGAGCAACGTTAGTTTTCACCATTTGAGAAAAGGCCTAAGATTTCTAGCCACCTTATTTTGCTCATGAAATCAATTCTCTCATGTGATGTTAAGTAGATGTGGACTGAGGAATGCAATATTTATTTTGTTCCTAGGTGATTACAGCATTAAGCAGCAGGGGTAGCTTCCTCACTTCCGATGACTCCTAGTAGTCACACAGAGTCTGCACAGAGGTATTATGTTGTGCTGTTATTTACCTTATTTATAAGGTCAAGCCCTACACATATGCAAAGTTATCTTTATATTGAACTCATGCCAGCAGAAAAAAGAGCACACACAAAGCAGTTGCAGTTGAAAGCCATGCTTGATTCCGCTTCCCCAGGCAGTGCTTCTGTCGTGCTGAAAGGCACAGAATAAGACAAACACCATTACCACCTCTGTACGTGATCTTCAACTCTTTGAGGCACCACGATGAAAAAAAACAACCGTTCTGTCAAAAAAGTAAACACCTAAAAAGGTATTTCAAGTTTTCCTCAGTTCTGCTAATGGTCATGAAATTTCAGGTATGTTAATGTTGCTTAATATAATTTAAAATAATACGTTTGTATAACCAAGCAACATATTTCTATGCCATTATATTCTCTGTCTATGCCTTTATAATTAGAAACAAGATTTCACTCCCATAGGGAATGTAGGTGAAAAGTTTGAGAGGTCACGTCATTTTTATGTTATTTTTTAGATTATTTTGAAGCTGAACATAGGAATGCATGTGTTTATGGGCAATAGATTGTCACGACCCAGCTCATAGACCCACCCTGGGTGGGATGAGTGGGGTTCGCGGAGGTTCTGAATATTCCCTTGGGGCAAATTAAGGTGAGATGGCACCAAAGAATTGCATACTGGTTCATAACTTTAATGCATACAATCTTTTAGGGAAAAGGGAAAATATGGGGAATATTACAGAATCAAGGGAAAAGGAAAATTACTTGGTAAAGGCAATACATGAATGCCATTCACTAATAATACTAAATCTTATAGCAACGGGGTAAGAATAGCATAGCTACCAATATTACTAGGGTTAGTAATAAGCACCACAAAAATAAGCAATCTGTATGAAAACCTACTAAACAAGGCCCCCCAAAGGAGCTGGCATTAAACTTACAAAATGTTGCCATATGTGCCAGAGGGAAAACGGAGACAGGAGAGAGAGAGAGAGACAGAGGAGTGCGGGAAGGAAAAGGGGAGGGACAAAGGGGGGAGTGAAGAGAATGGAGGGAGAAAAGGAAAGGAAGAAAAAGAATAGGAGGGGAGAAAGAGAAAAGGAGGGGCAAGGTAAGGGGGGAGAAGAGGGAGAGAGAGGGAAGC
>NW_010135910.1:0-19386 GCF_000699245.1 Pterocles gutturalis | reverse complement strand
GCTTGTTCAGTTGGTCAGCGTCCCAGGAGTCCTCAGGTGATAGGTGTTCCCCCCTCTTTTGCTTGTTCACCTCTTATAGGCAGAGGCAGGTCCTTACTCAGCAAGGGTTTGCTACCTTGCTGTAAGAGTGAGACTAAGTCCATTGTTAGTGAAGGGAGTAAGACCTTCGGTGTATTCTTTGCTTCTTCTTATCTACAAGGAATAGAGCCTAGAGTCTACAACTGGAATGCTTTGAGACATCACAAGGCTTCGCTTTATCGGAGCCTCGACAGTCAATTTGCAGTTTCTGCAAAACTGCATGAATAGTCCTTTACATAGATTGAATATCTTTCCTTCTGGCTATACCAGTTCTGTAGTCGGGTGGCTCGTTCACATCATATTTCTTACTTCTTGTTAGTCTAATGGGTACAGAACTACTTTTTTTTAATCTGATGCAAGTTTGTGCTCAACTATGTCTCAATATTTATTTCTCCCTCAAGTTTTTCTCCATAAGAAATATATTACACCTTTGACCTTCACGGCCATTCAGGTTTTTGCTTTGTCTTCTGTGCATTTACTTTGGACATTTGTTCTGCATAGTACTGTTGCTGTTCTTCATATTTTCATATGTGTATGTTTTTAGTGCTCTGGATAAATTCTCATCTATGACATTCTTAAAGCTTATACTGATTCTGAAATTCCTCTAACACTGAGATTTTGTGAGTTTAAAGATTTCTAGGAGGGGGTTGCAATATATATTTAAAACATTTTTTCAGATCTCTTTTTGACATGCTCCCATTAACAGCTGTCCTCCGCTTTCTGGATCCCCACTTATTTTGTTAATTTTTTTTTTTTTGACCTCACTACATAGCTTCTTTCAGTTGCTTCCCATATCTCACTTAGCTATTCTCATTAATCCTGAACTTTCATTCCATTATATAGAATTCTAAAAATACCATCTGTAATTTCACTGCCTTGGATAAAAATATTAAATGATTTGAAATTATCATATATTCAGGGCAAAGGATGATAAACTGCTATGCCAGATAGAAACTTAGTACCATAGTAAAATAATGTTTGACAATAGATGATGTGTTTGCACACATATAATGATTTTCCTAATACCTTCTTGTAGAGGTTTGGAAGGCTAGGTAAGAACATCTTTGTTCATGTGTGTATATGTATAGGAAGAGGTATGTCACTATGGTTACAATATATTTTCATATTTGAAAAAATTAGATTACCTTTCAGCATAAAGATATAGCAAAGCAGATTTTCATCTGATGAAAATTAACTGTTTCTTTTGTGCAAAATTTTTCCCTGCCCTCTTTTTCTAAACAAAATAATAAACAGGAAAAAAAAGGTCTCAACCTCAAACCCCAAAAATGTGAGGCACAGTAAGCAATGCTCCCCTGGCCTTTTCCTGGGTCCATGGTATATCAATCTGATTATTCACTGTGCCCTAATGAAGGCACAGGCATCCTGCAACCTGAGAGAAGAATGTGCCAGCACTTTGTCTTGGCCAGCACAGTGCCTATCTGTCATGAGATGCTGCATGGTCTCAGTAAATCAAGGGTGTGAGTACATTTGCCACTTGGAATGTAATCTTCCTTTTGATGTCAGCTACAAAAAAAAACAAAAAAAAAAAAAACAAAAAAAACAAAAAAAAAAACCTGCTGGCTGTCTACATCAGGTAAGGACCATATACAGCTGTGTGAATGAAACTGCTGTGATAGAGAGGAAACTCTGTAGGAGCAAGAAGCCACACCCGTGCCTTTGCCTGGGATAGAAATTACCCTGTTCTAAAGTGAACTATTTTCTTTCAGATTCAGGAAGATTTATCCCAGTTTAAGTAACATTATTACAGTACCAAAAGTATTTTTATTGCTGATGCAAACTGTTTCATTCCATAGCATACTCCATTTATGCACCCAAGGCCTTGCAGCACATTTTTCCATCATTCTTTTAAAGTGTGATTGACTCCTTCTTAAAGAATAGCTAAATTCTTGGTATTATAAAAGCACTGGACATTGAACTCTTACATTTATCCCCGGGCTTACTAGAGATGGCAGAGAGGTTCAGAACATCTCTATCCTAGATTCAGATTTGATCTATAGAGATTGTCTTTTCTTTCTGTGTGAGAAATAATTCAGTCTGCAGAATCGAGCTTGACAGAAATTTTTTTTTTTTCGATTATGTATGAAGTTTTGAGATATAGAATTCTATCCACTAGGGAGCATGGATAAAACCCACAAAATTCAATTGCTTTAAGGATCTGTAAGACCTCAAAAATTGGACTGGATTCTTTTCTATTGAAAGCCTGAAAGTTCATCCAACAAGATAGCTCAACTCACATCTGTATTACAAATGATTTACTATGGTAAAAGCAAATATTTTTATTTTCATGCAAGACTAGGGATCAAATCCTCTGCTTATTTCTGGAGTTATAAACATTTCTTTCAGCATTTGATTATTTGGGGGAATTTTTCCAACTTGTTGATTTTTATATCAGATCCCTTTCTTTATTCTTTATTCTGTGCAGGAAGACGCTACCAATCAGTAAAATTTTTATTTTACAGTCCTAGAGACATCTATTTCTAGTGTGAATACAATCACAGACATGATAGAAATGGAAACAAAATACAGATTCTTTGATATGAGCTGTTCAGAACCTGTGCGCTCTTGTGTTCCTGCTGTAGCAACTGTACAGGAAGTGTATTTTCTTGCATTGTATTGAAAAGTAGGTGGGTCTTCACATATTTTCCCCTTCAGTGATGTTTTAATAATACAAAGCAAACTAAATAAGGATGTCTATTCTGAGTAAGAAATACTAGCAAGAAATAACTCCTCTCTGTGTGTGATCTGGGAAAAGTACAGCAAAACAAAGGGCACGAAAACCCCTATACTTCTTCAGCTTCCAAATCAGCCATGGAGAGATGGTTGCAAATGGCAGATTAAAGTACATGAACAACAAAAACCAAGCTAAAGTCTGACCTTTCATACAAAACCTCTCTAACATGCAAGGACTCAGGCTTAGTCAGGAGGTAAACTGGTACAGCACAAGGATATGCTTTGTAGTCCTGTCTTCTCTAATTACTGCATTGTCTGTTCAATGGTTCTCTGGTTAAAAAAAAAAAAAAAAGCTTTTCAATATATTTTTTTTTTTCCCAAGATAACTGGCATATCATCCTCCTTGGCCTGTTTACCCTCAGCAGAGAAAAACATGTTGGAGTCTTCATGCATGAAACGTGTGATATTTTGATGCTTTGATCTGACTGCTGTACACACAACTGGTTAGGGCAGAAATGAAACCTCTCGAGCGTAGTGTTCTAAAAAAAGTCTGTTGTGCCTGTGAGCATGTGTGCTTATGTGTAGATGAGCATGTGCGTACCTATGTACATAGTCTTTATAATTTCTATACCTTTTATTTTTATTTTATTTCTCACATCTTAAAACGAGCTCATGAGCTCATGTATTTCAGATCACTATTTATGAAGTCAGGTCTCCATATGTGGCTCATTTCCCCTCTCAGATTTTTATTGGCATGAGTTTTTTAAATTATGCA
This sequence comes from Pterocles gutturalis, assembly GCF_000699245.1. Classification (NCBI taxonomy): domain Eukaryota; kingdom Metazoa; phylum Chordata; class Aves; order Pterocliformes; family Pteroclidae; genus Pterocles; species Pterocles gutturalis. The sequence continues at coordinate 15,842 of NW_010135910.1, read as the reverse complement.
TGAACTTTCAGAGCAATTCAAGTCTGGAGCATGAACACTAGCTTTCACCACTGCTGATTTATCATTTTTGCACAATTTCTGCAGGTCAGTCCTGTGAAACTTTCTTTAAACGGAATCCTGCATGAAAACTTCTGTGTACAGAGAAATAAATAGAGAAAGGGTGAGAACTTTTCAGTCTATTGTATACTAACGGAAAAAAAGCAGTGAGTGATATTCAGTCCTTCACACCCAACCCTGTTCCTCTGCCTGGAGCTGCGGAGGAAGTTCACAGTTGAAAGTCTTCCTAAAATCTGTAAAAAAATGTAGCATCTAGGAGGAGCACCGTCATGATATATTAGCAATTTTTCAGATGTCATTAGACATGTGGTCAGTAGGAAGTTCACAAATAGACTTCAAACAGTATTATACATGTTTAAATTAAACTAAGACTAGAAGGGGGTCCAAGATAAAGCATAAGATTAAATCCTAGTGTGCAAATTAAGGTAATCTATTAAATGGTTAATGATGATCTAAGGCCTTCAACGTTAGCATCTTGTTCCTCTAGCTAAAACACAGCTCTCTTCTCTCTGAAGTAAGTAGTAGTCTTATATAACCTTATGCTTGGTCACTAATTGTGTAATGCATGAGTATCTATTAATAAGATTACTAGCATCCTGGTCACTCATTAAACAATTTGTGTGGGTAAAGAAATTAACACACATCTTGCATCTAAGCCCCCACAGGTGTCACAGCCTGGACCCCTACCCATCCCCTCCTGGATGATGTTGTTTATCCACATGAATGTCTCAAACAATGGGCAGGGTGTTTTCTAAAGAGGCTCCACCAGGAGTGCTCGGGCAGAGCACTTGGACACAACATTCCTAAAGAAGAGGCGCCACCATGTCTATGAACAGCTCGGGCAGAGCATGTTGGAAGAAGAGTTCTCTTGTGAACGAACATTAGTGAGTTGTTAATGTCCTGAGTGAGGACTGAGGAATGGGTCCTGAGGGCTGGAGTCGTCTCCCTGGTGGAGAACCAGCTGCCCCCCCACGAACCTAACCTGGATGCAGGGCTGTTGCGCCCCCAAAAGGTCAACCCCGAAGGTGACCTGGATACAGGCCCTCTCCCACCCTCCCCGAGGTGTGGTCCCTGAACCCTATAAAAAAGTGAGGCCTGAACTGTGCTCCCTGTCGATCTGTCACCACCCCACGCTGCTGCCTGAAGAGCAGGCACGCGCTGGAACGAGGGACTGGTGATGTTCTCTGTGTCTCTGTGTGTGTGTCTCCGCATTTCTACTCCCATTTCTTACTTCTCAATTCTTTCGTACGCTGTCTTCTGTCTAATTTTAGCCTCAAATAATGACTGAGCGTTATGTGGTGCTTGCTTAATGGATAAGTGATGTTTGTTGATAACTGATCGGTGTGATTCGGTGCTTGACTCGGAGAAGTTGATTGGTGATGGTTTTGCAGTTGCTGAGGTAAATAAACTTGTGTTGTATTGTTCCTTGAGTCATTGTCTGGCTCCACCTAGCCGGTGCTCCTTTTCGGGGAATCACAAAAAACCTCTCTCTGCCGACCACTGTAGTCAGGCGAGACAAGGGGTTGTTATAACATGACACTTTTTATTAGAAAACATTTTCTTTTGAATTGAGAGTTTAATTCTCAAAATCAAATAACATTAGAGTGGATGTTCTAACTCTTTATATATGTGCTAAATTTAAATATAAAAACTAAATCAAATGCAGATAGTATAGCCATGGCCAAAGTAAGATATAATTAGAATTTATCTGTTTACATGGAAATTCTAAAATTCAAAGGGAAAAATGTTGTTTTCCATCTGTAGTACAATGATCACGTGTAAAACTGAAGAACAAAATCAATTACCCTGCTTGTTTGCACCAACTAGCACAGAGTTGCCATTTTAAGGAGCTAACCATTATTAATGCATCTTTCTAATCGTCTCCTTTAAATTTGGCAGAGCCACACAGATTTACCTCCCAAGTGCCTTTCGCAGCTGGCTGCTGTTTTCCACTTAATTGACAAGTAAATGCTTATTATGTTTTCTTTCTCTTGCTCCTGAGGAAGATAGTAGTTCTAATACCCTAAAATGGACAGGCATGTGTCTCAGAGTCAACATTATTGTTTACAGGATTTTGTGAAAGCATAAGCAGTGATTTTCTGTTTTATTTAGTAAGAAATGACTTATGCTAGGACATTTTAATAGCTTTGTATTACCTTCTAGCATGAGATCCATTAAGATGTCACAGGTGCAGCTGTGTGTTTATAATCTTTCACTTCTCTTTCTGTTTTGGGGAGGGGAATGATATTGGCTTAGATGCATTCCCAGGGTATGGGATGAATTTGTTATTACTGGCACACGCACAGAAGACATTTCATTCATTGCTTGATCTTCTGCTTATTGAGGTCACTGGAAAAACTTCTATTGACTCGAGTGGTGCTGGATCAAACTCTCAGAAAGCTGATAAATGTTATCTAGTCCTTGTCAACAGTAAAAAAAGGAAAGGAAGCGTGAGCTACAAAAATGTGAACGACTTTTTTTCTGTGAAGAAAAGGTCTGCTTTCAACTTGTTTGAAGTGGGGAAAGTTTAAGCAAAGAACAACAACTAGAGAACAATAATAAAGAAATCCTTTTTTTTAACTGTGTTTTTTCCTATTTTCATTGAACATTTTTTGCTGTGTCTTTTCTTTGTCACTTCCCAGGCTCTTCAGGCTCTCAATCATGCCATTCAGTATTTTTTTCAGCTTTACAAAAGAGTATTCTTCCCTCCCACCTTGGCCCTTCTTCCCAGGCGGTTTGGTTTTTTTTTTGTTGTTGTTTGATTTTTTGCTGTGACCTCCATCCCATCTGTTTCTACTGCTAATTTTGTGTTAGATTGGCTGTCCTTTCAGTCTCAGTGGTTATATCAGTTCTCAGGAGTGAAATGTCTTTGGAACACTGAATTTTTCAAATAATTCTGTAAGTGACTTAAAAGTCCTGCAACTTCCACTCCCTACTAAATCATTTCACCAAACCAATACCACGCGTAGTAGACAGCATCGTTTTCTAGTAATACAAGAAAATGAGGTATCCAGAAACTGAGAAATATTAAGAAAAAAATCTTTTTTTTTTACCAAAATAAATAGCTTTTCTGTTCTCTGATAATGTGTCAGACTTAGCACTGTAACTATTAGCTATGAAAGCGAACTAACTTGTCTACTCCCATTATAATTTAGTTTACAGTAAAACATGTCTTCTGTTTAGTCTATCCTAATTTCCAACGAAAACTTGAGTTGTACCCTTAACCTGTGGGACTTTTTCCAGTCTCCAGTAGTTACTTTGTCTTTCAGTATCTACTGAAACATTTGAATTAATGTTACAGACCTAAAACTCAAGGGTACTATACATAACAAATGAATCCACAGTGTTCAGCTGTGATGTTCTAGGAATTACTTTGGCATACACCGATAACTGGACCCAAGTTAACCTGGAGGATGGTCAAGAGATAACCTAGTGCCATTAACTTTGAGTTCTCGCAGCCACAGGCCATTTGCTTCCAAAGAAAAACAGCAGGCTTTAAAAGCATACTATTACAAGATCAGCATGAAAATCTTATTAAATCTCACAGCAAATAAGATTGTATGAAGGCTACCAAGGCACATATTATCATTCTCTATGAACACGCACACATAAACACACAAATAGAGGCAGATATATTCATTAGTCGTGAAGGACTTTTCTTCTACACTAAGCAACAAGGGGAGAAAAGGGCAATCTCCTTCTACATCACAACCTGTAACTTTCTGCGTTACCTGACATCACAAAATGTCAACTGGCCTGCATGCTGAACTATGTTACCTAAGTTTGGATGCCACAATTCAAAACAAAAGTGTATAAGAGTAAGGGCCAGATTGCTCAAATGTTGCAGTGTTGTGGTGTTGGAACACTTCAGTCATTGATGTATCTGTCTTCAGCAAGTATTAACATCTGCAGATGGTTGCCTAGCTACAGGAAAATTAATTTTCAGGTTTGTGATGAGTACCAGGTGTGTACCATGGTCCATGCAAGAGCCTTGGTTCCTGCAGAATCCATACTGGGAGGCTGCCAGAGCACACTGCAATTCCCTTCCTGTCTTGACAGATAGGCTTTCCTTTCCACTTTTAAAACCAAGGTACAGGGATATAGAGGAGGGAGAAGGGTGGGGAATTGTATGTCTAGCTTTCATGTTATATCTAAATTTAGGTATCATCTTGGGGATTCAAATCAGATGACACAAAATATGCTGAGTATGGTGGGAAATTGGATGGGTCTCAGTTACAGAGGGAGCCTTCCTGCTTCTTCGGTGGCATTCTCTGTAATGTTCTAATAACAGAAAATAGTTTAGTATTAAGATACATTCACAAGTGGAGCAGACTTAATTTTTTCTGCTACATTATCATTTTAAGTTAAAGTGCAAATAATTTCCTACAGAAGAAACACCTTTCTTGTCAATTTACGAGTTTGTTATGAGAACAGGAATGTAGAGCTGTCCGTAGATGCAGCAGCAAGAAACATTTTGTTCACCGAGATTTGACTTTTTAAGATATTTTTACATGGGGTTAGTGTTCATGAAATAGAAGAAACAGAAATGTTCAAAAGATTATTGCGCAGTTCTGCATGCATATTTCAGTCCCAATCTGCACAAGATGCTCTTGGTCATCTGCTGAAGGGAATCAGCCAATAACATCAATATTTTGTGATAGCTGGAAATAAAGACTAAAATGAAACTGTCAAACTGATTTTCACTAGCAGAAACTGAACATAGATATCCAGAACTGAACATAGATATATCCAGATACAGTTGATGTTTTAATCTTCTGTTTAACATAATCCAGAGTATGTGCATGTACTTTTGTACTTACGCATCTTTCTTTGTAGATATTAACATTTATAAACTTCTCTGGAAAGTACATAAGAAGGAAGATCACACTTTGGGTGTTAGTGACAGAAATCAGGTGTGCTTCCAATATAAAGGTATTTAGAACCTGTGCACTAGTGCTGTAGTTATGTTTTCTTCCTCCAAAAAACAGTTGCATGTAGCCTTAGATTAATGGGAATGTGAAAACAACAACCTTTAATGAAATCCAACTAGTATTTCAGAAAATATCAAAGCAATTGTCGCAGTATCTAGTGAACTACAGAATACTATCTTAGTTACTTGTATCTTTTTATGCACGGGGAGAAATTACCAAATCTATCCACTACTTTAAGTCTCTTCTCAAAATGATTCAAGAGTGCAATATATAACTGTCTTATGAAACTCATTTAACACTGTTGTCCCTGGACAAAAAAATTAATTTCAGGCATGTAGATATGACTAATTAATTTTTAACTGTTGTCATGATTACAGGTCTAGCTGCACAGCTGTTGTCCTTTTAGTCTCTCTAAGTGCATCCACTGAAGTAACAATTTTCAGGCTTTTACCAGTCCTAAACCAGAAGTTATCTCAAACACAGTGCATGCATACCTATTCTATTTACTCATATTCTGAGGCCTGTGAGCAACAATGAGTACAGTGATCAGTCACCTTGTAATGAAATCGTATTTGTTTAAATGAAGAATGTGGATGAAAATGACTTAAAGAAGGTGGCAGCAAACAAGACTTTAAATTGTTGATTCTTTTATAGTGACTTAGAGTGGACCAGAGTTTTCAAAAAACCTTTGTTGGTAGGTCCCTGTACTTTTGTCTATTAAACATCCACTTGAGAAAAAGGCAGATGCCTTTGAATTTCAATAGTGCTTTTGTTTCTACTGTTCTGGGACAGCAAGTGGGACAACAGGTGAGTGGGTGGATGGATGGATGGATGGATAGATGAAACTTAATTATGAAAGCTAAGAAATCAGCTTTGTTGGGATAAATCACTTTGCTTGAAGACTGCCTTACATCACCACCATTGAGGTTTTTCCTGTTAGCTTCCACACATCTCAGATTAAACCACCTCAGTAATTTAACCAGCAGATGGTTTTCATAGATGTATGAAGTGTGCTTAATTCCATGACTGCTTTATTCTTAAATATAGGCTATATTCTTCAATGTGTTTTAACTAGATCCCAAAACAGTTGTTTCAGGCTAGGTGGTAACCATCGAAATTTTAATTGTATGTTGAACATTATTCCTCTAATAATCTTTACTGCTCTTTGAGAATATCTTACTGCCATGTTCTAGAAAATATGGACAGAAATTGATGCAGCTGCACTCACTTCAAAGTACCATTGATTCTTTTCGGATTCCCTGATCCTCAAAGGGCTTAAGTATGTGCTTAACTTTCTCCTTCATGGCCATGCACTTTCAAGTATATGGGACTACAATGTAGACACGTTTAAACATACGGATTTTTGTCCCTGTAGTTGGACCTTGTTTTTCATCTGATCCAGGAGAGAAACTTTGTTCTATTATTCTATATCCTGATGAAAGCAGTGATCAGAAGCATGCAAGCAAAGAATGAAATATTGCTTAATTAAATCAATTTATGCATGTCTCTTGATTTTTGTCATATTTGGCAGTTAAGTTATCAAAGCTATTTACTTGTCAGCAAAGATTTGTTTCCTCATGATCTGTCTTACCTGATTCTATGACTTGGAAAGGAATGCATAATACTGAATTACTTTAGGCTGTGATGTCAATAAGACCAGGATTAGTGTTTGACTACAAAAACGAGCAGGAAGAGAAACTGGATCAGAAACAGAGTATGACATGAAAATATCAAAGACTGCAAAAGAAAAGAGCAGAGAATCATAAAATCATAGAATCATTTGTGTTGGACAAAACCCTTAAGATCAGCAGGTCCAAATTTAAACCTAACACTGCCAAGTCCACCACTAAACCACGTCCCCGAGTCCCCGTCTTTTAATCTTTTAAATACCTCTGGGGATGGTGACTCCACCACTTCCCTGGGAAGCCTGTTCTAGTGCTTGACAACCCTTTCAATGAAGAAATTTTTCTAATATCCAATCTAAACCTCCTCTGGTGCAACTTGAGGCCATTTTCTCTCATCCTATCATTTGTTGCTTGGGAGAAGAGGCTAACACCCACCTCGCTACACCCTCCTTTCAGGTAGTTGTAGCAACTGATAAGGTCTTCCCTCAGCCTCCTTGTCTTCAGGCTAAACAACCCCAGTTCCCTCAGCTGCTCCTCATAGGACTTATTCTCTAGACCCTTCACCAGCTTTGTTTGTTTCTTTGGATGCCCTCTGACACCTCAATGTCTTTCTTGTAGTGGGGGGGCCAAACCTGAACACTGTATTTGAGGTGTGACCTCACCATTGCCAAGTAAAAAGGGGTGATGGCTTCCCTAGTCCTGCTGGTCACTCTACTTCTGGTACAAGCCAGGATGCTCTTGGCCTTCTTCGCCACCTGGGCACACTGCCGGCTCACATTCAGCCAGCTATCGACCAACACCCACAAGTGCTTTTCCACCAGTCCTTTTCCAGCCACTCTTCCCCAAGCCTGTAGTATTGCATGGCGTTGTTGTGACCCAAGTGCAGGACTCGGCACTTAGCCTTGTTGAACCCCATACAACCAGCCTCAAGGCATTGATCCGGCTTGTCCAGATCCCTCTGTCTACCCTCAAGCAGATCAACACTCCTGCCCAGCTTGGAGTCATCTGCAAACTTACTGAGGGTGCACTCGATCCCCTCATCAGATCATTGATAAATATATTAAGCAGAATGGGCCCCAGTACTGAGCCTTGGGGAACGTCACTTGTGACTGGCCACCAAGGGAGTTAGTTTTATTCACCACAACTGTTTGGGCCCAGTTGTCCAGCCAGTTTTTTACCCAGTGACAAGAGAAGAGAAGATGCATCCATCACTTGTGGAGCTATATATAAAGGAAAATATATTTTGCATTTTTTGAGTTTTCTGAATAATTCCACTGAGATCAAGAGGGAGCTGCATAATCCATCAGTCAGTGTGTGTTATCTGCCACCACTCTGCCCGTTAGACAGTATCACTCTTACTGCAGTCCTGCCATAGACCCTGGCTTTTCAGCTTCAGTCTCATAGTTGAAATCTTGAAGTCTTCCATTATTAAGCCTTGGTTTAAACCAAGTTGATAGCTAATAAAACTATAGTACCTTAAAGACTATGACACGGTAGGTGCTTGTTTCTAAAACACACTCTGGATTCTACTGTTGAGAAGACCCTGTGTGTGTGTGCTGGGGGTGGTGGTGTATGCACATATATGCATGCAGGAGCTAAAAAGGGCTGAGTCTCTAGATGTCATTCATGTACGAGAACCAGAAGAGCTGAAGGGGGGGCGGTAGTGTCAGGGAAAATCTCAGTACTGCTCAGTATTTAGCACTTTAAATCTGGTGCACACTCTCTTTTCAAGTGAACAATTAGATACAAATTAATGGAAGATATTACCAACTCACATTTATGGCAATTAGATGACATGAATTTGACAGTGGTTATCAAGGATGGGAAGAGTTTCCTCTATGACTCTCTTTCTTCACTCTTTTAACATTTTCTGATTGGGTGATGACAGATTTGCTCATTTTTATCCCCACAGAATTTCTATTCAACATTTTAATAATTAGACTGTGGGGAAAAGGTGAGTGAATGTCACTACTGCAAATAGGCAAACGCAAGGGAGGGAACTAAAGGCAAAGTTTCAACTATAATAGAAGAAGCTTGGACTGAACTTGTCACAGATTTGTGGTTACTTGAGATTATGCTACCCTCAACTTTTGTAATTAAAACAAGTTTAAACACATGAACTAATAAAAATATTTTTTATGGTTTAGATGTCATGCAAATTTCTGTACCTGTACACGTAGCCACGAACTGATAAAAACTTATAAGAAAGATTCAGATCAAAAGCCATACCAAAAGCAGAGAGGAGGAAGAGGAAAATTGGTCCATCTGACTTCCCTCTTCCCCTGACTAGTGCTAACCAAACTTGCATCCATTCCTGAGTCATGTATGGTTATGGAGCCTGCCTTCATGTAGTCACAAATCACAGAATGGTTTGGGTTGGAAGGGACCTTAGAGATCATCTAGTTCCAACTCCCCTGCCACGGGTCGGGACATATTCCACTAGACCGGTAGGCTCAAAGCCTCATCCAGCCTGGCCTTGAACACCTCCAGGGATGGGGCATCCACAGCTTCTCTGGGCACTGTTCCAGTGCCTCACCACCCTCAAAGTCAAAAATTTCATCCTAATGTCTAATCTAAATCTGCCCTCTTTCAGTTTAAAACTTTTACCCCTAATCCTCTCACTACACTCCCTGATAAAGAATACCTCCCCATCTCTCCTGTAGCCCTTCCAGGTACTGGAAGGCTGCTATAAGGTCTCCTTGGAGCCTTCTCTTCTCCAGCCTGGACAACCCCAACGCTCTCAGCCTGTCCTCATATGGGCTCTGACAGTGCAGGATCTAAAAATTGTAATCCTGAGAAAATTGTCTTCCTGACTGAACCATTAGGACCTGTGCTCTACAAAAAACAACAAAACAAGAGGAGTACATGGTTGTGGATATGGATAGATGTGTGATTTCACAATTGCTATTGACATCTTTATCATTCTACAGAATCTTTTAGAACAAGTGATTTTCTGTTCATTGATTGAAAAACCTTCATATATAAAATACTTTTTTTTTTTTTTTTATATTGTGAAACAATCCAGAAGAAAGTCCTCTACTGGCTGTGCTTGGTTATTTTCTTCTGCTCACAAACTTCTAATTAAAAGCTCCAGAAAGTTTCTGTAATTTTCACATCATGTAAATCCTCCAATATTTCCTGTGTGGTAGTTAGTTCTTACTAAAATTCTGTTTCAAAAATAAGATTAATGTCAGTTAGCATCTACAGAACCCAAAAACTTTCCTTTAAAAATCATTCTCATTTTTTTTTGTACAATGGAAATGTACAATAGCCATAGAATTTTTAAAATAATCTGTAGATGTAATTGATTAATAAAATTTGGCTATAATATTCAACAGCTTCAAGTAGATTCTTGTCAGTAGTCTCTGTAGTAGCAATTTCTGTAAGGAAGGCATTTGGCAGGTCCTCAATTTAAAAATATTAAAGATCTCAGTTATCCTACCTATTTAAAGTATTAGGGTGTGTGTTTAATGGGTTTTTTGAAGGGTGACAGGGTGGTGGTTTTATTTTTTCCCTTACTAGACTGGATTAGATCAGTTTTAAACCTGAATTACATGGGTTTTTTTAATTTCTTTCCTGTTTAGTGCTCCTTTTGGAATTTATACTGCTTGTTTAGATGACTCTAAAGCTACAGTTAGAAAATACCTAAAAATAAAATAGATGGGTGAGTGCATCTTGGGAAGGTGGCATTATGGATGGAGAGCTGTCATCACATCCTTCACAATTACATTATCACGTGCTCCTGTGGTGTACACCTGTGGCTTGTTGGCAAGGCATTTAGTTCTAAGGACTATTGAACACCATGCATTTTGATAGTGAATCAGCACAAAGTTATTTAACACAGGTGTTTCTGTAATTGTGATACATTGGGAGATTCACAGGGTTCAGCATCCTTGAAAATTATACCCTGCACCTGTGTGGCGAAATAGTTTTGCAATACCTCACTGATGTCGGTAACAAGATGTACTGTGTTAAATTTAAGTATCTGTGTGCATTTATGCTGAGCCTTGTTTCAAGCATGATACAATGAAATTCCTCAGGTTTGTTATATTAAAATAATATTCCCAACTATTTGGTCTCTAAAAGGCCTAGTACCTAGGAATTGCTAGATAAGTCTTTTCATTTTCTTTTAGGGGAATGGTGCTAGTCCTCTTGGCTGTGGACTTTAAGAACTCAAATTTTACCCCATTCAAGAAATATTATATCGTGAAACATTGGGGTGACTTTAATTCTCTATAAGAATAAATATTTTGACATGTATATAATAAAGTATTATAAAAGTGTCAGCAGAGGTGAGACTAGAGGTGTTTGATGGCTATGTGTCACTTCTAAATTTTTTTTTTTTAACATAAATGTGAAGCTCTTTCCACTTCTGCTGTGAAATGTTTATATTTGAAATGCCAACAGGAATTCAACCAGAGTCTCGTCTTTGCAAACAGGAAAACAAATGTTCTTCCTGAGATCCACCAGGTCCTGCATAGTGGCCAGTTCAGCTGTCAGGCAGGAGCTGTGAGAAACAGGGTCCTGACCCATCATTACCAGAGCTGGTAGCTCACATCTCACCCACAGAGGAAATTAGCCACAAGGAACTATGTTCTTTGGTAGGCCCTTGCTTTGCAGAAGATGATGCTGGTCAGCTATACCTTGCTTCTGCGTAATGTGCTAGCTTCTAATACACATCTGTTTGGAAACATAACTACCTTGAGCTTTTCCTTGTCAGTCCTGTAGCTTTTGCTTTGTATTGACACTGGAAGGGACTGCCTGAATTATGCTTTCCAGTGTATACCTTTCAGTCACTGACAACAGTTTTTTGTCACTCTTTACAGCATCTGAATAAATTTTGGAGGGAGCAGTAAAACTGACATTTGATAAACCAATTTCATATCTAAACACAGTGGTGCTAAGCTTTTCAAAGAGAAGTTTGCATTAATTTATTTTTTTAGGAAAGAAAAAGTGGTTTGTGGGTTGTTTTTTTCTATTTTTTTTTTTGACTTTTTTCCCTTGGCTTTATTCTTAGAAGCAGACAAACTGAAGCATCCTCAAAACTTTCACCAGAGCTCGAGATGTTAGGTGTTTGGCGAAGTTCTGTTTTACTGAACAGTAGGCCATAAGAAGTACCAGGCCAAAATAAGAGGTGGTGCTAAGCTGATTTGTTGCTGTGTCACTCCAGTGTCACAGTTGTGTAATTTTATTGATTTCCCTGTAGCTATCACACTAGCTAAATTAAATTAGCTGAAATTAAAATGAAAAAAAAAAAAAAAAGGAAATTGAAGCATACTATCAAGAGCTAACATTTCAAAGAATTGCAAAGAATCTGGTCCAATGTGAGAGCTGTATTTCAAGGACTATCATAGCAAGCATGGCAGAATGCCAGCATGGATCAGCAAGGAACTCCCAATTGTGCTCAACTAGATAAAGGAAGAACACAGAAGGTGGAAGCAGGGATGGGGTAGCTAGTAGGAACACAGAAGCATCGCTCGAGCATGCAGTAATGGAGACAGAAAAGCCAAAGCTCAGGTGGAATTGGAACCAGCCAGGGACATGAAGGGCAGCCAGAAGGTGGCTGGCATCAAAAGAAGGTGAAAGAACGTTGGACAACTTCTCAGTGAGGCTGAAAAGTTAGTGACGAATGACATGGAGAAAGCCAAAGTATATTATTTTACCTCATTTTTTTTCACTAGTTAGGTTTGCCCACGACTCCTAGGTCCTTGAGTCTGTTAGCAGAGTCTGTAGGAGGAAAACATTACCAACAATAGAGGTACAATCAAGTGAAAGTGCAGTTGAACCATATAGACATACACAAGGTCAAGGGGCCAGACAGAATGCAGCCAGGGGTGCCATAGGAATTAGCTGCTGTCTTTGCAACGTTGCTGATAATTTGAAAAAGAGAAATCATATCACCATCTTGAAGACGGAGAAGAAGGAGAATCCACAGAGCTACAAGCCAGTCAGCCTCACCTTGTGTCCTGGATAAGTCTTCACTAACAAACTGGTTATACAGAGTGCACTTCCTGTACATTTCTGGACAGTAGCAACCTGAAGAAAGTCTAGAGGGTGGGTGTGCTGTTCAAAAGACCACACAAGACAGAGAACAGGGATAACAAGAACTGAATTAAGTTCAACTTTGTTAAATATAAACTGCTGCATATGGGGTGGAATAAACTCATGCAGGACTAGCCTTGGTGTCAGCTGGCTAGAATGCAGCTTTGCAGAATGCAGGACCTGGGTTTCCAGGTGGAAAAATCAGTTGAACTGGAGGACTCAGAAGTGTTCCTTTGCAGCAGTGAAGACCATCTGCGTACTTAGCTGCATTAACAATAGGACAGCCAACAGTTGGAGCAAAGTGAATCTTGTGCCCTACTCATCACTTGTGAGATCAAATAGGAGTCACTGTATCCAGCCTGGGGCTCTCCATTACAACATCGACATATCACTAGGACAATACAGAAAGACGGAGCCAGGCTGCTCTCAGAGTTGCACAGTGGACACAGGAGAGACAATGGATGCAAGCTGGAACATGGAGAAATTCTTACTAGATAGAAGGAAAACATTTTTGTCCTGATAGTGACCAAACAGACGGAGCAGATGCCCTGAGAGGCTGTGGGACTTCTGCTCTTGGAGATACTTAAGCTCAGCTAGACACTATCCTGAGTAACCTGATTAGAGTGTGGGGAGGTAACCAGCCAGCCTTTGGGGGTCCCTTCCATCTTAGATGTCTTTATGATTCTGTAGAAATGCTGAAGACAAACTTTGTATTCCATGGAAGACAATTGTGGGGAGAATTGTGCTTATAGTGACAAGGATGCACGTTTACTTTAAATCTGTTGTAAAATTGATCTATATTTTGCAGTTAGTAGAGAATATAATTCTCTGGAGCAAATTACATCACTTTAACTCCTAGATAGCATGAAATCTTTATAACGTTAAGGTCTGCTAGGCTCTTCCAGAATGTTGACCATCTAGAAGCCAGTTTCCCTATAGACTGTATTTGTTCAAATACCCTATGTGATTTTTTTTAAATAAGGCTTTACCAAATACACTATAAACAGAAAAAATAAGAAATTGAAAATTAGAAGAAAAAAAAAGAGAAGATATATCTATCCAGTCTTTAATCTGGTTTACTAAAAATATTTACAAGCAGCAGACATAGCAAGGAAGTAGAGTGATAAATGAAGTCTAAAATAGAAAACCATAGCCAAAAGTGTTAAACTGAAAAAAAAAAAAAGTAAACCTAAGCCAATGCCAAACGCCTTCTTAGGCCTTTTAGGGCAGGAAGAGAAACAGGCAAGGAGTGCATTTTTCATGGGAATGAGAATTATTACACAGCATTTACTCAGGGCCTTAAAAGTTCACTTACATAAGCATAGTCCTCTAAAATCCGAATTAATCTTGCTGTAGTTCAGCTGAAGGCCCTAAAGTTGCATCAAGGAACAATGGGTGCATTCTTGTAGCACAATATCCAGTTGTTGCTTTTCTAATTTGTTCAGCCTGATTAAAAAAAAAAATAAAATCCTGACTCCTGAGCCTCCTCTAGTGTCCTAAAAATAAAATCAAGTCATGCATACTCAAATCAAAGTAACATATAGAAAAGTACAGGGTTATTGATGAAATCCACGTCTTGCCAAAGAGGTATTCTTAAGTGTACACCTTTTTTTTTTCTTCTTATTAATTTGAATGGTGCAAAATGAAAAGTTCCAGTTGGATTCACATCCCCATGTGTTTTCCTGTGTTTCTGGCTCGTAAAAGATGTAATAGCTCAGCACTGTTGTTACACAAATGCCAGTGACAGCTTTTGAAACTCCAAGAAGGAAACAAGCAGATTCTCCACTCCACTTTTCCAGCTCTTAGAAATTAGCTAGTATTTATCTTGTGCATACCCACGTATCAAAATTGAAGAAACAAATTATTAAGGAAGTTTATAGTTTTACCTGAGTGCATTTGCCAAATTGATACTGTAGCATTTTAGTGATACCCTATGTTTTTAGGCAATTATTTCAAAAAATAATCTGTCTGATTTTGCCAGATACCTTAACAGTGTATCATGTTCCAACATCACACATCAACAATTTCTGTCAGACTTCATTACAAATTGCATCTGTGTTTTGAATATTTCTTTTCCAGTAACATGTGTGTGCAATGACAGCAGTATTGAATCAATACATCTTGTTATGACCGTATGCTTTTTACTGCTAGTCATAATTCTACTTCCCAATTTTTTTTTTTTTATTTTTTTTAACATATGACTTCAGTAGAAAAACACTCATATTTTCTTAGGTCAGCATTAAATTTTTTATTTTTTTTTTTATAAGGAATTGACGTGATAATTATATTCTTTGTTTGCTCACTTTTAGTTTTAATGATAAAAAACAGAGAATATGAGGGATTATGTTTCTTGGAAAACAAGGCAAGTTCATAGACTGCCATGAACCCTATGTAGTTCTAATGACTTCATTTGTATGAAGACTTCTTTAAAATATACATCAAAGTTAATAAAAATATTTTTTGTTACATTCTTTAATTCCCATTTTACACAACACAACAGATGCTGGTTTGGGCTCTTATATTATTTATTTAAGTATCATAATTTACTCATCTAGGCACAGAGGAAGGAAATACAATTCAGCCTTAATCTGATTTTAGAAGAAATTTGCCCCCTTCCCCAAATCCCAAATCCAACCAAGAAAGAGTATTTAGAACTATTCCCTTGCTGTACAGTGAGGAAATTGGTAGTAATGCTACTGAAGTTTTTTCAGCTAAACCAAAGCAAGTGTGACACCATGTAACATGTTTAATTAAACAATCATAGACCATAGTTGTAATGGAAAAACTACTATTTGTCAAAGCAAGAATTTGAGGAGTTCTTCTCCTCATATGCTGATATTAATAATACTAAATGTTTACTTTTAATCAACTACTGCATAAAATCTCATTCCCTAAAGTCATATTTGGTAAGCAATAAAAAGTGCATGATTTTTTTCCAGGGCAAAGAAGGGAGGAAGAAACATATTCATTATCATGAAATCATAAAACGGTTTGGGTTGGAAAGGACCTTCAAGATCATCAAGTCCCAACCCCCCTGCCATGGGCAGGGACACCCTCCACTAGACCAGGTTTCTCAAAGCCTCATCCAGCCTGGCCTTGAACACCTCCAGGGATGGGGCATCCACAGCTTCCCTGGGCAACCTGTTTCAAGTGTCTCGGCACCCTCACAGTGAAAAATTTCTTCCCA
>NW_010135909.1:0-15851 GCF_000699245.1 Pterocles gutturalis | reverse complement strand
TATATATATATATGTAAACACAAATTCATTTTGGAACAATACTATGATGAACAGAGGCTAGAAAAGGTCTGGTGCAATAGAATAGAAATGTATTGGTTGTCATGGTGAATAAAGCTGTAGAGTAAGCCAGACATCTTTCATTTTATTTAGGCTGTTATTCAGATATCCATGAAAGTATTTTCTCATTTGGAAGAAAAGTACAAGTAGACCACAAAAAAAAATTGATTTTGTTGACATGAGTACGTGAGATATAATGTAAATATATTTTAACTTAAGGGAAAATATTTATCACTCTGATATTAAAACAACCTCTGGTAGAATGCCACCAAAAAAACCTGCTGCATCAGTAAGTTAATGAAAGCTAAACACAGCATGCAAGTGTCTCCTATGTCCTAGGAAACAGATACTAAGCCTAGAGCCATAGCATCTTGCCATTCAAGTTCTGAGTAGAAAGCATTAAGTGAACTATTTGTCTGAAAGACGGATCTTTTTAAATAATATTATTAGAAGAAAATACCATATTATTTTCCAATGATCAAATCTATATATTAATTTACAGCAGATAATTTAGTGAGAATGATACTACACAAGCAAAAGATACAACACATAACTGCACTCCATATGCCCAGGGAAGACCTAAAGTGTTTTTGCACAGTCTCAATCTAATGCTGAGATGGTTCTTGATGCAATTCTCTCTATCTTTTAGTTCAGAATGTTCAACAGTAGAAATGTTTCTCTCAGTCAATTTTAAATGCCAAAAAATTTCTTAAAGTACTTTAGTTCTACAAGAGTATCTTATGTTCTTCACAGTTTTGTAGTTCAGCTTCATGCCTCTGTGATCAACAGTACCGACAGCACAAATTTCTTTCTCTTCATTTTCTTCCAGCTGCCACTGCCTCTACAGGAGTGTATCAGAGGCAGTGAAATGCCAAGTATATTTGGCAAACTAGAGAATGTTGACAAAGATTTACTTATGAATTCTATAAGTAATGTTTACTGCATGAAGTCATCAGTTCCTGCTATGTGAGAGCCATCATCTTGTTACTAATTGTTACTTTATACTGTAGCCAGGACTTTGCAAGAATATTAATTCGCTTGAGTTCACATTTGGGTAGATACTGTAAAGACAGAGGATGCTCCAGCTCCTAGTGAAGAGCAATGTCTTGCAAGTGGTTGAATAGACGCCAATTTTAGTTAGGCTGTGTTTCATGCAAGTTTTTGGAGCACAACAGGAAATAATCACCAACGAATTAATGAAACCAGAAATCTCTAGAAGGAAAGAGAACAATGTTCTGAACCCTATCCTCCATTATCTGGCAATATTGAATATAAATAATGTTGTAAGAGCATATTAAGATGGAAAAAAAAAAAATCCCTCAACTTTATGTAGGAAGAAACTGATGTAAACATTAGTCTGTTTACAGTTATAGCAGAACTTGAGAAGACACTGCTGCAGACATTTTTTACGCAGAGGGGATCATGAAAGTAATCACAACACGGAGTTATAGCAAATTGAAGACCAACATTAGGAGTCTGTGGTGTTTCTCCCTCCAAGATTTGCAGATCCAGTTCTGTGATATTAGATTAGAGCATCTTTCAAATACATTTAAATCCCTTCTCTCTTTCAAAAAAAAAAAAAAAGAAAAAAAAGAAAAGAAAAAGAAAAATTCCTCTGTCTCCTGCCCTCACCCACTTTTTAAGAGAAAGAACCACAAACCACCCCCAAAACTTCCTGGGAAATATTTCTAAATGAAATGTTGCATCTTGGGCATTAAAGAGGGCATGACAAAGTTCTAGACTATATGACATTTTTTCAACCCATTTTTTTTAATTGCTAAAATTTTCAAGCAGGCTAAGAGCTAAAAAATCCTAATCTATGATTTTTTAGCACAGGCACACAAAGTAAACCGTTGATTAAGATTTCCCTGATAGTTTGAATGATTTGTTTGAAGCAGTAAGTTAGATTACAGCTCACTGTCTTGCATCATCCCATTAGCTTCTGAACCACTGATAAGAGAGGAAAAAAGATCTTATTTTATAACAAAAACAGATATGACATAGATACATGTTGCATGTAAGAGTCAAAAGACAAAGCAATGTTTTCATGGTGGCTTCTAATCTTAACATCCTTCTGAGCTCTTTGCAAAGAAGCTGCTGAACAGACAACACTATTCCACTTATTTCTCACATCAGTGCTAGAGTATCTTGCTGGATTCTCAGCTATTCTACTCATACAGAGTAAGGGCTGTTACACACAAATAAGGAAGACATTCAGAATTTGCAGTCCAGCACCAGAACTTAGAAAAGTTTGCCTACTAAATTATTAAAATTCCATTCTGCTGCTAGGCTCTGAGTTTTGCAGTTAATGAACTGTACAACTGAATTGTAATTCTGGGACTTATTTTCTTAAGATTTTTTTCTCTGAACAAAGTCAACAAAATGCTCAGTTCTTTTACAGTTAAAAGGCAAGGAAGGGTACCCAAGAGTACAGGACTCAGGAACCCACTCTCATTCAGCATCCACCCCTTACTTACAGCTTTGGACAAACATTTCAGCTAATCTATGAATTATTTGCCCATCCAAAATGAAAGATCTTCCCTAGAACACTACCACTTCTAAAACTTGAGCTCTACGTTTACAAGTAGCTGGCACCAACCTACAATTTGCGGTAACCAAGATGCTCTGAACACTGCTTCTAAACAGAAGCCAGGGACCCTGTACCAAAATTTCTTAAAAAACTTTGCATTGCATTACCTTTCCAGCAGATGAATTATCTTTCAGGAAGACAAACCTTAGATTACATATAGCTCTTCATTAAGCAAGACTTTCTCCCCTGTAGCATTCATCTTTTTTTTTGGTTCCTTATTGAATATAGCTTTTTACTTTAAGTACAAAATCACTTTCAGCTTTTTTTGTTTCCTTCTCTCTGAATGCTCTACAGTAAGGGAAGGTTTGTTGGTTTGTTTTTAAAGAGCCCAGCACCCTCCCACTTCTTGCTCAGGAGGGATTAATGCTTAACTGGAGCCACCTGCTTGAATTCTCCCTCTCTGCTTTCCTCTACTACAGTTCAGGTGTGTGACACCTAATGCAAAAGACTTTCAGGCTGGAATATCCACTTGTGTAATAAAATAAATGACTCTAAGAAGCAAAAGATTGACTTTTGAGTTTTCTATATGAACCAAAAGATCAACGAATGACTTACATTTAAGTACTCTTCTTCACAGGCATTCTCTACACCCTCCCTAACAACTTACCTGGATGAAACCTTTAGATATGACAGTGAAAGGTTAAAGCCAAGCATGTGTTTATCTTTCATGATAAATTCAACTGAGTAGCATAAATATATTTGTTTTCTCTTCCTCATTATCAGAAACAGCCAGTCAAAAAAAAACTCCACCAATCCCAAAATGAAACAAACCAACCCTCCACAAAAATACACCAACCGACAATGAAGCCAGCCCAGTGCTTCAAGCTGAGCTCTGTTTTACAGAAGCTACACTGCAGCTACAGGAAGAAACACAATGAATGAGAAGGATATAACTGAGCTGGACTTCTTTTGTTGTAATTGCTAGCTGTGTAATAATCTCAGAATAATATTTCTGGAGTTACTTCACACTTCTTCTATTATCTCTTTAAAGTAATAGATGTGACCATCTCTTCACTTCTCCAGAAAAGCATTATTCCAGAGAGAATGACGTATTCTAAGTAAAGCCAAGTAAAACACATAACTCAAATTGGACTGAGTATAAAGAATTACTCTGAATTCAATCTGCAATCTGTATACAACATTATTTTCAAAGATTTGTGTCCTGAACATACACAAAGTACAACCAGTTCAGACCTTGGAGAAGAATAGTAACAAATGTGTTTTTGGATTCATTTTGCTTCCTTATTCCACTCTCAACTGTCAATGTAAAGACAATTTGAGTGAGTTGTTGAAATTTGGTCAATTATTTGCCTACCATATAACGAAAATAATTCCAGATATAATGAAAAGAATTTCAGATACATACCTTTTACTGTACTCTAACAATATCATCTAGTCATTATCCAAAATCTGACCTGTTTTTGTTAAACATATGGTCATACATTTCAAACTCCCTACTCCTTGCAACAAGACTTTTACTTGTTCTTAAAATGTGAAGTCCTTCAAGTGGTCTGTGCTGCTAGCTTAATTATTTTTTGACAATAAACTCAGAGTTTAATTCTTTAGTCTATTGCTATGCATGTATATTGCTGAATTTCGATTGAAATCAACATCAGCATTCATTAAAACAACAAATAAATTCATTGCAAACATACAGATGAACAAATGTAAACTAAAATTGCTAAAAGTGTAAAAATAGAATAATTGATTTCTTGCCTAACAAGAATAGCAAGGCTTTCTACAAAAAATGTTATACAATATGAAAATTAAATGTGTTTCAGAAAATAACTACTGCGTAAATGAAGAACAAATATCAAGTTACAGAACTCCCTTAAACTGTAAGTATTATTTGGTAGTAGCATCTTCATCATCAAGAATTACGTGGAAGAAAAGCCCAGAATCATTTTTACATTATTTTTGGCTAACCAAGCAATGAGAATTCTGGTGTTTTTTGTGGTTTTTGGTTTTGGTTTGGTTTTTGGTTTTGGTTTTTTTTTGGTAGAGAAAAGACTTGCATATTCTGACAAAAATCAGGCTGAGATAACTGAAAAATTCTGTCCGTATTTAGTGCCAAATAAGTCATTAATTAAATTGGATCTGCAGTGCCCACTGTACCTGATTCATATGGAGTGGAAGAGTGCATCTTCTGACATTAATTTGGCTAGCTACTTTTGTAATACCATTTGCTTATAGTGTACTCTCTCTTTACATCTCCACTACACTGTCCTCTGAGCCAGGCACTAGTTGACGTTCAGCTCAAAGCTGACTATCACCATTTGGAAGTCCTGTGGCTCACAATCCCCAGCATGCTTGGCATGTAACATCAGAACCAAATTTTCAGTAGAAGTAAACATGCTGAGGGTTAGAGTTATAAAGCTGCTCCTACACACTGTCCTGCTGGGAGATGCTAGATCTCAACTCACGTTCCATATTTGATATCTACACGGAAGTTTATTTCCTTTGAAGTGCTGGTCTTAACTGGGATGCTAAGAAGCTGGAAATAAGATGTAGAGTTGTCTTGAAAATCTACTCTAACCTTTTCTTTTGAGAATCTTTGACTCTTTTTTTAATGTTTTAAATAAAAGATACTCAATCAAATAATATCTTCAGTTTTTTCATGTAGGAGAAGATTAGCAGTTCTTACAATGATCAGTTTCTTCCAGTGTTCACCTAAGAGCTAAGTCTTTTGCCAGAATCCACTGACTCTATGAAAGTCTTGAAGGCTGTAATTTGATGAAAGTATTTTTTGGTGACACTACCTAATTAACACTCTTTTTCACTCATCCAGCCCCTCATCACCCTCTTCAGTTCAGACAGTAATGCTGCATGTGGGACCGATGAACAGGAACAGGAGAAATGACTTGTACGAAAGAAGAATTGAATTAGTTTCTTCACACATTTCACAGTGAAGTCTCTCAAAAGTCTCTGCTGAAGTTGTACTAAAATTGAAGAACTGAGAATTGACAGTGGAAGAAGGGGTGCGTGGGGGCTGCTCATCAGCTGGGATCTATGGCTTTGTGATCAGGCCCCAGCTGTTCATACCAAAGTCAGACGTAATCTTCTCTTGCTCTAGATGTTTGTAATATAGCTAGTATAATAGGAATTATGTTACCTAGGTAGTAAAGTTGAGTCAAGGGTGAGGTTGACAGTGCATTGTAAGACATACAAATTGATCGCAGCTGTCACAAGGGAGATGTTTGGTTACCCTCTCCACTCAGATATAACTTGCTAACCCAATAGAAAACTTACCCTATCAAAAAATATAACTATTCTCCTGGGTTAATGAATCAAATAGGCTCAGAAGAGGGTCAAACACCAGCATCAATGCAGGAAAAGGAAGAGGGAGGCTGTTTGTCCATGAACAGGCAGTGGAGAAAGGAAGAGAGGAAATGCCCCTGCTGACAATAGGAAGTTGCTTGGTCTGTCCAGCCTCTGTATCTTCTCTTGAGTAGTAGACAACAAGAGAGAGAAACCACAACGTGAGAACAAACGACATCCTATTTTGCCAAGTCAGAAAGGAGAAGAAAAAAAAATATGGAGAGATAATTTACTTTTAGCATAACAAATTAGAAATATTAGTTATGATAAAAGCCTAGTTAGTAAGCACATTAGAAGAATATGCTTCCATCCACTATAAGCAAAAGATAGGAAACCTAAGCAGCTCTTTTTAGTGAGAGTTATAAATCAAAATTATAGACTCAGAGTAAAAAAAAATACTTAATAATAGTATACAAGCGATAAGCTGTTATTTCTCAAGAAAGAAAGGGTGGTTGATATTTTAGCTGTTGACAACAACCTCATCAGGTCCAGAGAGAGAGATTTACTGCCCTCAGCAAATTACACAAGACTGAAATAAATTGAAAAGTACCTAGCACATTCTTGTCTCCACCCTTGTTTATAAGACAAGAATTAAGTCAGCAGAGGGTAGATCAGGCACCTGGTTTGACATGCTCTAAACAGTATCACGTTAGTCACTGGGTCTACAAAAAAATCCCTCCAGATTGGATTCTTCCACCACGTACCAGGTTCTTAGCAATTTTATCTACCTCAGATTCTATATCCTCACTGATCTCCTTATTTCTCACCCTCATCTGTTCTTGATTTTTTTTCTGTGCCTATTTCTAACTTAAGAATGAGCTGTTACTTCATTAACAAAACATGTTGAGAACACTGTAAACTAAATCAGCAAGTTTTCTTAAGCAAACAGGTTTCACAAGTGGTTGGTACAGTTGAAGCAAGAATCTGTATGGTCCCTGAAATAAAAAATTTCTGTATTGGTTAGACCCAGACTGCAATCCTCAAAGCAGATGCTCGTATCCCGCAGTTATCCAAGAATCTATAAATAATAATATTGTATTTCCACCCTACCCTGGGCCAGCCCCCACAGCATCATCCCTTCTACATATCCAGGAATGCTTCTTAACATGTGGCTTCAAAACAATGCATGCTACAGTGAGGTTGCAGATTTTTCAGGCACACTGTGTCTAAAAGCAGATACTTTTGAGAAGAACTGCTCCAAGAAATGCAGACTTCTCAAATTCTTGATAATCTCTCAGGGACTCAAGTGCTGGCTCCCATGGTTATTGCATCTCTGTGATATACTGAACCTCTGGACAGTGCAGTGTCATCCAGCAGCAGGAAAGTAGTGGGACTGCATTGTACCAAAGAACTGGACTTCATAGCAGTCTAGTAGTATTTTTCCTTAGTCATCAGCTCTCAAGACATGCATGTTGCATTTCCTGTAACTGAAGAAGTCTGCAGTAAGTGTCAAACTGGATTCTGTAAATGTACATCGCATGACTGCTAAATTCAATAGGTACGTCAATTAAGCAGATGAGAATTTATCCTGTAAAGTGGGGAGGGTGATGAATCAGATCTAACGCACGTTGCACAGCTAAGACAACCATTTTGTCACATTATGAGTAAAATTTTCAGTTTCTGAAGTGAGAATACCTTTTAAAATTATGATCATTTCAGAAAGGAAGTTTTTTGCTCAGTCTATATACCATTAATGTGAAACTTTTTATAAACATCAAATATCATGCAAAAAAAAAAAAAAGTAAATTCACCAAACTAATATGCAGGGGCATCTCTGTTTTAATTGGGCTTTCGGTTCTAATTAGACACTACTTCACTGATACCTCTTAACTTACATAAATATATGAATAATGCACTTATGCTTTGATATTTCGTATCAGAAATTTTGTATTCTTAAAACAGTATTGTAAAACAATAATTTCTAATAAAAAACCTACAGAAACTGAACATGAATTTTTTCCAATATTAAGAATAATAACTTAATTAACTCAGCAAGGCTTAATGAGGTACTGAAGCCACAGATGAAGTAGTTCTTAAGTAATAATGTTATTAATAATAATTAGTCTTATATAACAATGCATTTATTTTAATTATAAACTTGACTTTCAGAGATATTGAGCAGCACAATAGATTAATGCTGAAGCTGAAGTAACCAGACTTACAGAATGAGGCTATTGAAGTCCTAACCATAGCTGAAGAATACCCACTGTCAACCTCTCACAGAGTAATGGCTACAACAGTGTATAAGTTCTCCTAATTAGTCTTCAATTGCAGATATTCTGTTGTCCAGATTAATTTTATCAGTAACTTTAAATAATCTGAAAAAAGTATCTGATTTTGACACTGCTTGTTGAAAGATGGATTTTTTTATAGGATCCCTCGGCAGTTCAGAAGAAATCAGCAGCACATTCTTACGCAACACAGTTATTACTAAAAACTTTAACATTTTCTTTTAAATCATTATCCAGAGAAAGCAGAATCACTTAATATTTGAGGCAACTCACTGCAGCAGAAGTTGATACTTTACAGCCATTATCATATTTAAACCAGAATCAGCAACAATACAAAAGCCTTGCATTTATTCAGAATTGCAAATTAATATTTGATCCTTTCCTCTAAATGTCTGACTCTTAGAGGACTCACAAAAAGTCATACATTTTCAGTGTGAGTGTGAGCCCTTTTAGATTTGTTTCTGAGTTGTCCTCACATGAGTTAGTTACTGGCAAAATCTACAGTGTCTGGCAGTCCTATAACAAACTATCAAGAGGAATAATGCAGAACATCCAATCAAAGCAAACGAGGACAGAGACAGTGTCTGTAAATTACATTTTTAGAGTTTACTCAATCTTAATCTCTGTGAATAAAAATTTAGAGAGAAAACCAAGGAAGGAACTGTTCAACCCATTGTTAATTTATTCATGACCTTATTTCAAAGATATACTAAAATCTTAAATTAAGGTTTGAATTTAAATTCTATTGGAATAGAAACAAATAAAAATATGCAAAATCCTGTCTTCTATTCACCCATTCAGAAATGTCTATTTGCTTTTTCGGACAGATGGAAAATTTTATTGCTGTTTGGACTTGTGAAGCTGATTCAGCTCCAATGAGAGAAATGGAATTTTGTTCCCCACTCCACAAAGATGTCAATTGTACAAGGCAGTTTTGTTTAACTTAAAAAAAATTGCCATGAATGATATATTCTGTGGGTTTTGCCCTCCAACAGAATAAAAATAGGATTAATCCATTTTAATTTTAAATAATGAGCAAACAAATCTTGATCTGAAATAATGCTGCAGGAAAAAATTTCGTTATAAATTTACATACTACAGTAAATTTGCAGTACTCTATTTTAGTTGTGAGTGTTTGCCCCAGCTGTTAAGCTCTGAATGCCTGTTTCCCAAATTAGTGTTGCATGTACCATTTGCACATACAGTACATCTTCATCAATGTCAAATTCAAAAACAGCCTTCTGAATATATTTTGTACTTTGTATTCTAGTGGGCTTTAAATCTTTGTTTAAAGGTTTCTGTCTGTTCTTTTTATTTTGGACTTTAATTTAGTCATGGAAGGTTAATTATTCTTTAGATTTATAATTAGAGCAGTGAGTCAGCTCTTCCCGTCCTGTGGTATGGCCAGTTTTATACTAGAGTCTCAAAAGAAGAGAATGCAATTCGTAATTTTATGCAAATATTCTATCAGCTTTAAATGAAATGGAGATGGAAATCTTTTCAACTCTTGTCTGTGCAAGTATCCTACTCCAAAAGATTTCATTAGAAGCCCTAGAAAGAATACAAAGCAAGAAGAAGGTCTTATATCTCATTTACTGGAAACTATTTACATCATTGGGGACTTCATTACGGAAGGGAGGGGGAGACTGCAACTTCTCTAACCAAATTGTTGTGCATCAGGAAAGGTTGTTTAGATAAACCCCAAATCTTTCACAAGAACACGTCAAATTCGTCAGCTTTTGATAAAGCATTATGGTAGAGCTTTCCTTTAACGTTAATATTTATATACAGCTGATAATGAAGTGTTTCAATAACCTTATTTTACAGGAAATCTTTTTGTAATTTAAGTAGAAAGGAAATTAGTCTATTGTCATAATTGTTGTTGGAATTGAAATCCAAGATTCAATCAGATCTAGACACCCATCTACCAAGGCTGAAAGAGAAAAATCCGCAGCTGTCTTTCTGTTTAGTATGGTCTGGTTTATTTCAGGTCACAAGAAGAGGGAAATAAGAAGTCCATATGGCTCCGTAAAGAATCACATAATCTACATTCTTCATCAATAACAGGCCAGTAATATTCAGTAAAGTTATAGCTGAGTTTTAACTAGTTTTAATTGACAAAGGCTAAGTGGCAATGAGAAAACACTGAAGCAGAAGTAGCTACAGACACAACCTTGGAGGTTATGGTGTTTCAGCTTGTTGAGAATTCCTTTTCTTTTCTCAGCTCCTTAAACTTGAAAATAATTATTTCCTGAAACAATGAATTTGATAGAAAGGAAAAGTTCCCTGATAACAAGAAACTGCCAGCTAGCTTGTAGACATCATATAACATTTCTTTAGATAACTCAATAAGAAATGGCAAAAAATAATTAAAAGACAGTTTTCAAAATAAGAGTACAATTGAAAAAAAGATTTTAATGAACCTACTTTAGTAAACCAATATTAGAAGAAACACGTTATGGTATTAATGCACAAGAAGAGGTACCTGGGTATGTGTCTGCTTTCATGCAAAATTTCTTAAGAAAGGAGTAACTATCTACACGTCCTGGACACAGATATTTCTTTCAGAAGTGTTACTACGGAAGTAGTAGAAAGTGGACAGAAGATCTAACAATCTAACAAAATTATCCTAAAAAAATTTTGCATAACTAATTTGGAGATAAGTACTCTAAAAATGGAGGAAAATTGTGAGTACTGAAGTCACTGCTGCTGCACAATGGTGACTACAGCACTATTGGACCTACAGTAGAGCTGTCAGACAAAATTTCATTGTTGTGTTTCCACATTCAGTGAAGCAGTGATGGAAAGGTTGCACCTTCTAACAACATACACTCTGCTTACTGACAGTATTCTGCTTTAAGATATTGAAGTGTGTTACAAAACTTGATCCAAGGATTTGCTTTCTATGGAGTGCTTACAAGCATCACACTTATGAATGCAAGTGAAGCTTTGGACATTCAAAAATAAAATTAACAAGTCTAATCACCTAGCTCACCTAAGTTATGATCACAAAGAAGCTAACTAGCTTACTGTTTACCAGCCGCTTGAAAGACATAGAATATAAACACTTAATCAATGAATTAGAAACTATGGACTCAAC
This sequence comes from Pterocles gutturalis, assembly GCF_000699245.1. Classification (NCBI taxonomy): domain Eukaryota; kingdom Metazoa; phylum Chordata; class Aves; order Pterocliformes; family Pteroclidae; genus Pterocles; species Pterocles gutturalis. The sequence continues at coordinate 4,555 of NW_010135909.1, read as the reverse complement.
TTATGTCCACAGAAGTTTCCATTCCACTTGTAAAGTTATTTCATAAGAGGTTACTATTGCATTCCTGTTTCACAGCTGTTAGCGGAGATAAAGCCTGAAAACTTCCATATCAAAACTTTTGCGTTCCTTTGAAATGGAACTTTCTATACTTGCCTGAAGCTACCCCATCTTACCTCCTACCTAACATTTTTGATCCACAGATTCCATAGTACAGCTTCTAGAAATACATGCTTTAGGCCAGTTTAAAGACCCATACAGTACACAGAAATGGCTGGGAAGAGGAAAAAAGGATTTTTGTGTCTAAAATGTGTTTAAATTTTTGCCTATCTCCCTCTTTTATTGCCCATCTCTTTCACTGAAATCTCTTTATGTCTTCACTAAGCTGAAGTACTAGTTGGGGGAAATATAACTGACAGAAATGGGCTCTTTGTGACATAAATTGTGACTTTGTTGACAAAATCTGGACATCTGTATCAGACTTTTCAGAAAGAGCAGTGATTTTCCTTAACTCTCAAACTGCATCTTTTTGTACCATGCTGACAACAGCCACATTTCAATGACATTTCCAGCCTGCCTTGTCTTATCTGGATCGACAACTGGCTTAAAGTTTTCAGCCCTGTAGCATATGGACATCTGCACTTTAATGCCCTGAAGTTTTTTTCTATTCCATAATACTTAAAGAATTCTTTAGTAGCAAAAGAATAAAAGGATAGTAAGAACTGTTCAGAATTATGGATATGCCTAAAGAGTGTGATGCTAATGGCATCTACCGAGGGTCACAACAAGTCACAGGATAAATATGTTCATTATAGTGGAGATGTAAATGGAAATAAAATTATCCTTATTAGTCATTCAGAAACAATCAAAAGTGTTGAAACTTCTCCTGTATAAGGAAGATTTAGTCACAGAGTCACAATGTCTTGCCTACTAAATATACCTTTTACGTCTAAATGCAGAATTAAATGGCTTACAAATGAAAGACTCTAAAGTGACATGGTACCTGACACAATATTCCAGCCATAAATGTCAAAAGCAACACCATTCTGTGGTTTCTAAGTGTTCTGCACCAGAATACCTCAGGTTTAACTGGTGGAAGTCAAGTTCTTGCTACTTCTGTTCGTGACAGTGGAAGAAGAAAACAGCATGTTTGAAATAGAGACCAGTGGATAGTATTTACATTGCTGACTTCAGGCAAATAACTGAGGTGATTGAGGCAACACACACTTCTAAAAGACAGTACAAGTAACCTATGTTAGAAGTCAGCCATTGTCCCAACTCCAGCTACTGTAGAAATAGTCAAGGCTTGCTGAGCCTCTAATGTTAGCATTGAGCAGAGATGCATAAGTTGGCCAATGAAAATTCTGGGCTTCTAAAAAGCAGCAGATAAAAATCAATGGCAGCTTAAACAAAACAAACAAGAAAAAAAGACAGAAGGACAAAAAAGACCTTACTCTGTATGAACTCATAACTCTAGAGTAACTGCATAACTAACTGGCTTTTAGACCAAGAATTTGAAGCTAGTATTCTTACACGTCCTAACTCTGAGACTGGCCAATGTTAGGGAGTCTGAATATTGGCTAATAAGTATAAAATGTATTTGGAGTCTAGAGCAAAAATTCCTCATCCTGCCACAGTACTGTTCACATTTCTAATCCTTTATTTGCATATGAACCTTAGATCATAACAGCAGTTTCCATGCCTGTTGGATTTGACCCCAATTTTGTTGAAGAAAAAGAGAGAGAAACTGTGGCTGCATTACATGAACCTCCATAACACTGACTGAAAAGCAGACTACAAGGAGGATGGGTTGTGCATCTCTGGCTAGTTGAGAAGCAGTAAGCAGGCATCACTTCCAGCAGGTTTGCAGTCTTAGGTTTGTGGGACCAGCCACTGTAAACAAAGCGAATATTTGGGATATCAAGGAATCTGTGCCATTCTCTTTCTTTACACTTCTCTTTCCTTCAACATAATTTATTCTAGCCTCATACTCTGCAGACTTAAATGACTAGAATTACATATTAAATTCTTTTATAACTTAACAAGCATTCCACTTGCTTTTGGAATAATTTAGAAATATTTATTTTTTAAAAAATTATTTAGTTACCATCCAATGAAGCTGGCTGAGATTTGGAATTCATCTGTAGTTTTGGAGCCTGAATATGATCCACCACTGTCCCACTGGCTTTAACGGATTTCATTTCACTAATATGGCTTTGCTTGTGCTTGTGGCCATCACACACTGTAAACTATCAGCTGACATTTGTCATACACTACTCTACACCTAGCAAGAAATCAAATTTTTCTTTCAGCCCACTTGTGCATTTCAAACAGTATTCTCATGGAAATATAATGGCCAGCTCTAGAGACTCTGGCAATAGGATTTCTACAAGATCATTTCAGGTTTTATATCCATGCTGTTAACCCTTATACAGTCTTCAGGCTTTTCTTCACGTCCTGTTCAAAATTCTCCAGCTGTCATCAGTCTTCAGATTCCTAATGGCTGTATTTCTCCCTCATGATCTTCACTTACCTTAGCACCCTCTTACTGGCATTTTCTATCCATCTGTCTTTGTTACTCTGTTTGCCCTCCTTTGGAACATTTTCTCTATCAGATCTCAAAACTGTCAGCATCTTCTTTACTTAATCCCTAACTACTTTAAAACCATGTCTCAAGCCTCTTCTGACCTGACCAAATAACATTACTGATTTTCTCTCAGCTTCTGTGAAATTGAGTCAAGTAGCAGCTTCAGGTTCTCAGACAATTCGCTTGTGCAGTCATCAAACTACGTGACTGAGGCAGAGAACTCTTTTCTCTCTTTCAGACAGGAAAATTTGAGAGGGGGGATCCAGTTTTACCTTTGAAGGGATCTGATTTACCCAGTCCACTGTGCCTGTGAACTGTGCCAGGACCAGCTGGTTTGTGATCATCTTGCCCATAGCTAGCACTTTCCGAAGCAGGCTTGGCTGTGTCCACATATATGCCACGTCATCCCTGTGGCCCAGCAAAAGACAATTATTTTTGTATTCTTTTATTTGGTTCAATTGCCTAAAATTGTGAGAATTCCACATTGTAGCCTGTAAAAGTATTTGTGTAGGGTAACTCTTTGAGTGAGTATTAAATCCCCTGGCTTAGAGGCAGGAGGGTGTGCAAGAGCTCTGGGCCAGCTGCAATAGCATCTGAGGAAACCCTGGGCAGTGGGAGCCAGAGCTGGTGTGGGCAGCATGTTCAGCATCTCTGGAAGAACGCTGGAGCCTATGTGGTCAACTGTGCCCACACTCCCACAGAGAGATTCAGCTAACTCACTCCAGAAGGGAACCCAGGGGGCAAATGAGACTGTGTAATGGTAAGTGAATAGATCCCAGGAGTAAAACAAAGGGCAAGACTGACAGTGTAGGGGTTCCTTGAAGAATCACACTCCAATTTCACATCTCCACAACCACACCATTAATGGTACTAAATGGAACACATATTGAACTCTTCGGTAGATGAGCCAAGAACCTAAACAAGCATGACAAAGAGAATACGTGAAAGCTTTACTGTGGGTGAGGATAGAATATAGTTCACATAATGCCTGAAATGTTATCAGGGGACTTTTGTCACTCCATTAGCTTTCAGTTCAAAGGAAATTATTCACTATATGTGTGTGCGTATATATATATGTGTGTGTGTGTATAAATATATATATATATACAAACTGCATAAAGTATCCAAGTTCCTGTACAAAACTTTTCAACTCTAGGACTGAAACGTGTTTCATATTCATATTGTTACAGTGACTTTGCTATCACTGCAGCTTATAGTGCAAAGAAGAAGTGAAATAATTGCTTTGTGTACTCAGTAGCCTGAAATTTAAAGCAAATCTGGCTTATTATTCATGAACTTCTACCATATGTGGGTAGAAACTAGTTGCAAGAATAAAGTGCCTGTATCTCCACTCTAATGCAGTGGAATTAATTTTCCAGGTAAGGATATTATTTGCTAGAACCTAAGAAGCATAACTGATATTTCAGGCTTTTGACTCTATCAAGAACAATGTTTTAAAATAGGGATTATTTTTTACATCTGTTTTGATTTTCAGTTAATCCCTTACCAAATCAGTTGTACAGCCCAAAAGAGACTATTTTCAGTGTGTTAAAAGAACTGCCTTTTTGTACCTGATACGTACAGGAGTAACTTACTGCACATACACTGAATCTGCAAGCCCAGTTAGTTATGGTGTGAGAATACTCATAGCTCAGTACTCCAATATACATTAGATACGTAATTACAGAGACTCTTCATCATATCATTACATTTTAAGCATTATTTTGCTTAGAAAAACTCAACTAAATCCAACTGACAGATTGTTACTGAAAAATGACCACTTCAAGGTGCTTAAATTATGTACTATTGAAAGAACGTTTCCTCTTCAGAACCCAGATAACAGCAGATCGAATAACGTGTTACAATCTCCATGTAAGGTGGAATTAAATATCTTTATAAAGATCGTGATTGCTTTTATCACTTAGTGAAGTTTGTTCCCTAAGCTTTTTTAAAATATAAAATATTAATAAT
>NW_010135908.1:0-34570 GCF_000699245.1 Pterocles gutturalis | reverse complement strand
AAACCCACCACACAAAACCACAACATATATAAGGGAGGAATAAAAAAAAAAATCCTGAAGCATAGAATTGGTGTAATATAGATATGATGCAAAGAAGTATGATTAACAAACATACATAGATAAAAGATATTTTATTAATTCCACGATCACAGTCAAATGGAGCATGGTACAGGGAAATTCAGTAAATAACCTCTGTATTAAAATTATCTTCCTCTGCTGTGTTTATATTCAAGCGTATTTTACTGGTGTTGGAGAGAATCTGATTACCACATGGAATGACATTCACATAGAGTTTCTATAGCCACAAAGAACAACTTAGTGCAATGTCATTCTTTCTCTAAATCACCATTAATTCAGAAAATCTTATTATTTTTTCCTACTTAGAAATAGTGTCATATGTAAAAAAAGAAAGCAAGAGTCTAAGAAATTCTTGAAGGAATATGCATTTTTGATCACACACATTTTTTACAATGCATATGCTTTGCAAAATAAGAATGCCTAGCATATGATATAACTGTCAAATAACCCTAGTTCTTATTTTAAGACTAAGGGGATGTACTAATGTTAAATATGTTTCTGGTTCTGAGCAAATCACTCTTCTCTTCTGACAGAGTAATACTATTAGAGTAATATGCTGCTGATGACTAAGTTGCATCTAACTGAACACTGCTTATTACTGTCAAGCAAAGCAGAAGTCAAATATATATAGTTTGTTTCAGGTCTGTCATCTAACACAGTCAGACTATAAATAACTCCTAAAAAAGCAAGCATAATAAAATTAATTTATGTATTGAACAAGTACGGAACTTGCATTAATATCACAATGCTGCTAAGCAATAAAAGAGAACTTAATTACATGTAAATATGCCATTTGCAGATAACTTTCTTCAACTTTGGTTTTTGTTTTTTTTTTTTTTTGTGAAGTTTGTAAAGGGGTGTACAAAACTGGCACAGCCACTTTATATGTCAAAACCTTGCCATAATCTGTTTGGATGTTGGTACAGTCATCAAAGTCCTAGCATCAATAAAATACAAATCACATTTCCACTTATTTTCTTTGAGGTAAGGTTCCACCTGTGAAAATTCATTCTATCTGAACACAGTTATATAAGCTGTTCCTGACTAGGAAACTTGGCTTACATAGTTACTGGTTTACCACCTGTGGTTACAGGCTTTTAAAAGAATCAGTAAATGGCTGAGATTGGAAGGTACCTCTGGAGGTCTTCTGATCCAAGCTCTCTGCTGAAGCAGGACCACCTACAGCCAGTTGCCCAGGACCATGTCTAGATAGTTTTTGAATAACCTTAAGAAGGGAGACTCCACAACCTCCCAGAACAATCTGTGCCAGTGTTCAGTCACCCTCACAGTGGGTGACATTTTCCTGATGTTCAGAGGGAAACTCCTGTGCTTGAGTTTCTGCCCATGCCCCTTGCCACTGAGCACCGCTGAAAAGAACCTTGTGGTATCCTCTTTGCACCCTTCCTCCAGGTGTTTATATACATTGATAGGATCCCCCCTGAGCCTTCTCTTCTCCAGGCTGAACAATCCCAGCCCTCTCAGTCTCACACAAGATGTGCTCTAGTCCTTTAATCTTCTCAGTGGCCCTTGATTAGACTCTCTCCAGTATGTCCATGTCTCATGTGTGCTCAGTATTACTCTATAAGGCCTTAGCCAGCCTACATTTAGTCAGTGGAAAGCATATTTTCCTTATCTCATACTCAAATAAACAGGGATTTTGCTATCAACACCCATGTGAGGTTAATCATATTTATACTCTCTGCGGTCAACAGAGTTTAGCTATGAAGAAGAGTCCGAGTCATCCAGCATTGAAAAGCAACAAGTATAAGTTTTCATATGTGCTGAGACACTAGGAATTTACAAATAGAGGCTAAGGAGATGGACAACAGGATGGTGGTGAGCAAACAGAAAGGCATTATGTAAAAGTTTAAAAGATCATCACAACCAACAGGCTTTTGTTGCTCTCACAAAAAGTTGTAGAAGCAGAATAATGGTGTTCACCAGAGTATTATGGCATTCTCTTCAAATGGGAAAGTTTTACTGCAGAAAACAGAAAAATAAAACATTGTTTGGTTCAAATTTAGCCCGACTTTAATAAATCATCAGCACTGTTGTCTGGGAATCATTTAATGTAACATTTTTCTCCCTGCAAAGTGCCTCTATTTTCTAAATAAGTCTTCCAGCAGAATGCATTGGCTTAAATTATCTTCTGACAGAACAAGCAGGGTTTTGAGACACCACTGCTTATTAAATTTCTGTCCAAAACTCTCCTGCTTACCTCCCAGCTCCCATCCCTGATTCTTTTGCCTATACAATGCCTGCTGAATTAGGAGCCCTGAGGCTTCACAAGTCCATAACTTGAGTCAATCACCTACTGAAGTCAGCTCTAAGACCACAGTCATATACAGACTCTTGACTGATACACAGATAAATAAAATCCAGTTCAACAGTCACCCCAGGTGTATGGTTGGACTGCCTCAGGGTTGCCTTTGCTTCACTTCAGCTAATGAGCTAACTGTGACTGTTCACAAGTCGTTTCAGTGCTAGGCAGCAATGGGAGGCCAGATCTAAACAAGATTCAGTAGAAGCCACTAAGTAGTCCTAGAGAGAATGTTTCATTTTGGGAGTGTGCAAAATACCGTATAGTTTCGGCTGTCAAAGATTTAAGATTTTGCCATTCCTTCCCAAATTCAGTAAAAAGAAAGTTTGAAAACACTAAAAATACTGTGCAATAAACTCTCAATTTCCTGGAAACTTCTAAGTGTTATTCCAGTGTGACAGACGAAACGCAATAAAAAACATGACAGCAAAGAAAATCCAACTACCCACCACCCCCACCACACATAATCAGGATTCCGAGTCTGAAATACAAACAGAAAATGTAAACAAGTCTTAATATCACACTGAAACAGAAACATTGGAACAAGGAGCTAGAAATAATATTGCCAGACTCCAGAAATAGTGAAAACACATGCTTACAATCAGTAATTCAGTAGTTACTGGGCCACTGATAGCTAAAATGTCTAGATCACTCCTGCTAAATAATAGATATCACCACCGAATTGGGGATTTGGTTGCCTAGCACCACATGCATCAAAATACTGCCACTTGAATCAAGAAGGTCAACACAAAGTATGAATGTCTTTGCTTAGTGGTGCTCTTGCCAGATATTGCATGCTGCAGGGACAGAAATGTTAACTTTCTAATGTTGCATTCATGTTATGTTTGCAGTCATCTTGACTACTGTTGCAACTCACAATCTTTTAAGAATATGCCTTTTGAGAGAGTTCATTCATGTGTGCAAGAAGGGAGGACTGATAAAATGTCTTCACTTCCCTGTATAAATTGGGAAGAAATAGCATTTAGCATTACTCCTTTAGAAGGACAAAGACAAAGGAAGGAAAATGTTTTACTAATGATGACAGGACTGGAGGAGCAACTAGTGCTGTGACATAATGATTGCTGGGTGAAGAACTGGCTGAACGGCAGAGCTCAAAGGGTTGTAGTGAATGTGTGTACATCTGGCTGGCAACAGGCCACCAGTGGCGTTCCTCAGATTCAGTTCTAGGTCTAGTTCTGTTCAATACATTTATCAAGTATCTAGATCTAGGAGTTGAATACACAACTAGCAAGTTTGCTGATGATACCAAAATGGGAGGTGCTGTTCACTCTCTTGAGGTACAAGAGGCCTTGAAGAGACATCTGGATCAATTGGAGCATTCATCAATGGAATTAAATTTAACAGGCCCAAATGCCAGATTCTGGACCTGGGATGGAGTAGCACAGAGCACAAGTATAAATGGGGAGAGGAGTGGCTGGAGAACAGCCCTGCAGAAAGGTATCTGGTGGTGCTGGTCGACAACATTCTCAATAGGAGCCAGCAGCATGCCCTGGTAGCCAAGAGGGCAAACCACACCCTGGGGTACATCAAACACAACACAAAATGCTGGTCGAAAGAGGTGATTATCTTGCTGTATTTAGTGTTGGTGTGGCCTCACCTTGAGTACTGTGTGCAGTTCTGGGCCCCACAATTTAAGAGGGATGTGAAGGTCCTTTAATGTGTCCAGAGGAGAGCAACAAAGCTGGTTGGCTGGAAGGCATGTCCTGTGAGGAGAGGCTAAGGACTCCGGGTTTGTCTAGTTTGGAGGGATTTGGAGAAAAGGAGGTTTGCTCTCTACAGCTTCCTGAAGAGGGGAAGTGGAGAGGGAGGTGCTGATCTCTTTCTCCCTGGGATCCCGTGACAGGACATGTGGGAAGGATTCAAAGCTGCTCCAGGGGAGGTTCAGACTGGACATCAGGAAACATCTCTTTACTGAGAGGGTGGACAGACACAGGAACAGGCATCCTAGAGAGGTGCTTGATGCCCCAAGCCTGTCAGTGTTTAAGAGGCTTTTGGACAATGACATGAATAACATGTTTTAAGTTTTGGTCAGCCCTGAAATGGTCAGGCAGTTGGACTAGATGGTCATTGTAGGTCCCTTTCAACTGAAATATTCATTCTATTCTATTCTATTCTATTCTATTCTATTCTATTCTATTCTATTCTATTCCATGCCAATCCATATGTTCATTGTTACCCAGCCATGCATCTACACCTCACCTTTAGAACTGCATATTCACATACAATCCCAGAAGTGTGAGGAAATTAAAAATCTTTATGTTTTTGTAGAAACCACATTGCATTTGTAAGTCTTTGTGGATGAAGACAAAACAGAGTGGTGAAAAACTGTGATCAAATTAAGTGCTCAGAGTTTGGTCACAAACACCATAAGGTCTCCATCATCAAAGAAATGTGTACAACTGATTCTACATCAAGACTTTTTGAAGTTATTTTTATTGTTTCCCCTGTTTTAGTCTCCACTCAGCCCTCCAAGTATGTGCATATCCAAGTATGTGACCAAGCTAGTCTTACCTAACTTGGGTGTCTCTCTTCTAACACATCATAAGGAGTTTGAGAGGCCCTCCTGAACAACAGCAACAACAAAGATTAAAAAAGTGCATGAATGGTCAGTTTTCCAATAAGACATGGCACCTAGCACTAGTCGGGAAAAAAATCCTTCCATTGGAAATGTTTGCTAGTCAATATTTTTCCCAGGTTACAGAGAATTAAATAATTCCAGCATCATACTTAGCATGATGGTTTTTTTTCCTCTCAGTAAGAAATTGAATAAAAGTTCATATATAAAATTTTAATTGGGAAGCAGATTAAAAATAAATGGCTATTTCTCCCTTTTAATTAAAAATATTATTTTTCAGTGTTTTTATTTCAGCTGAATTAAAGGTTGGGAATTCTGAAAATACTCTGACTGACTTTTTTAAATCTTCCTAGTGCTAAAAGAATGAAGGATTAATAACATGTTACTCTTTAATCCCCAATATCTCTGTCAAGAAGCTTATTTGATGCTGCTAAGTGCAGCAGGTATATACTAACATACGAAGGATTTAGCATAAGAATTAAAAAGCAGAAGATAAGAAGAGCATATTTTCAGAGGGTGAACTGCTGAATTCTGGGGTAGGTTTGTATCATATAGTGCACATTACAGAATCCTGACACAAAAGGCACAAGTCAGGGAAATAATCTGTCTAAAGCATAGGTGTGGGATCACTGGTAGTTAATGGAAAGTCAATCCTTTTGTCCTTTCTATTACAACAAAGACAACAACTTATAAAATGAAACTGGATACACTTGCAGCAGTACATCCTAAATATAAAAAGCAGGTCACAACATACACCAGAGATCTGAAAATACGATCCTCACTGTCTTAACCTTTTCCTACTAACAGCAAAAGCCTGGATGAGTGAATGAGATTCCTCCATCTTATACCCACTGACAGAAACAAGAACAAAACAGGGCTCAGGCGTGAAGTATGATTTGTAGCAAACCGAAAAAGAAGTGAAAAAAGATACATGAAAAGCTTGTCGACAGATATTAGCAGTGTTACAGATTATATTGCAGAAAACTAGGGTAGTGTTGCTTTGACCATGACAGTCTAGCACCACAGGCAAGACAAGGTTTACCAGGAGAGGCAATAGCTTTTGTTAGACCAGCTGGTGTAATTGAAAAAAAGAAGCAGACAGGCCTGAGAAGTTCTGTGCTGTTTCTAATCATACTAGCTGGAGTGTGATGAAAGAACTTGTTTCTTTCTACAGCCTTGTCTTGGGAAACTGTTAGTCCACCAACTACAGACACATGGAGAGTTGATTCCGAAACCTATCTCCTCCCATATGATCTTAGAACCTGAGCGTATTTAAAAAATGTTCCCAGTGGTTATTGAATTACCATGTCACTGTATAGACCTGAAACATGATAACTGTTTTTTCGGAAATGCAATTCCAATATCTTTTGACACAGATCCTAAAAGTAGAAATATAAACAATGCATTTTTAATGAAAGCATACATAGGGCAGGTTTTACCTGAATATACAGACAGAAGTTCTCCTCTTTAAACTCAAATGGAGAACAATTTTTTGCTTCTGACCTGCTTTAACTGTTTTATCACACTTACATTCAGAAGCAGGCATATTTAATACCAGAGGTACTTGCTGCCACAGAAGCATAAGAGGTTCTTGAAGCTTCTCTGAAGCAGGAACTGTAGAAAATACTAGTAGATAAAACAGATAAACGAAGCCTTAAGAAAGAATCTTGAGTTCTTCAAATCAGCAGTGAAATTTTTAGAACTAAATCACATGCAAAAGTGATTATATGCAATTTTACATGTTAAAATTATAAAAAAGCATATGTAATCCTAATAAGAGTCAACTATGGGTCATAAATAGTATTTCTGTAATATTAACTAAAGGAGAACTAGGTCAATAAACTAAAAATTACCAAACAAGCACAGAAATGGTTGCCTTGAAACAGACATCATTTAAATAGCAGGCTGTCAGGAGACAAATCTATAAAAAGATTTAGGGACATGGCAATAAAATTATAGCATAGCCAAAGCTCACTTATAATTGCCAAATTCAGTTATTCAATTATTGATGCCACAATGGTCACTGTCAGTTTATTTTTCCCTCAGCTGTCACTCTCTTAAAAGAAGTAAGGATGAGGCAGATTGACCTCTGCCATCTTCTTCTCTCTTCATGTGGTAGGAAGATATTAGCAAAGAATAATTACAATGTTTTGCACAAATCACTCCATTCAGGAATCAAATATTTCTGTTTGTTCTTCATAGAAAAACATATATACAGAAGAATCCTGAGGAATTACTTACAGCACCTTTCCATACTGAGACAGAAAACAATGTACAACTTCAAACTTTTTGCTATACTTTTCTGTTTTCTGAGATCAAATGACTGGCTAACTATTTCCAGTTTATATTTTATTTGCAGTATCAGTGCTGTAAAATATATATTTAACAACAATCACATATATAGTTCTTTAAACTTTAATTTGAAGTGACAACTTCATGTCAAGTGTGAATAAAAATTTACTTGATCAGAAATCTAGTGTTTACTGCTTTCCTCATTTTTAACACTGTGGTGTCTGTATTTCAGATATTCAATGGAAAGAAGGGCAGGGGAGGGATGTTACCATTTATTTAGAGTAGGTATTTACCTCATTCTCTCTAAGTTCTCATTTTAATCAATATTTAAAACTTATAAACTTCACATGCTGTTCAAATAATGTTAATTATCTAATTCTGTCCCATTCAGGCAAACTTAGGTTTGCATGATTAAGACATGGAAGTCAGGCCCATTGTACCCTAAGATTACATTAACTCATGACTTGGACATTGTTTCATAAAGCTTCTGAAATTAATTCAAATTTTTTAAAATGAAACACTAATTCCAATGACCTATGTTTAGAATAGTACTGATCAATGACCCAGTCAGAGTAAAAAGTATTCATCAGAAAGGACGCAGTGCCTATGGTATTCATTGTCTTACTGGATCAATATCTGAACCATCTGTTACAGTTCAGTACTGGTAGGTAGAAATTGCAAATATGGTGGGTTAAACATGGCTGGATGTCAGATGCCACCAAGCCTATCACTCCCCTTCTCAGCAGGACAAGGGGTAAGAATATAAGACAGAAAAAAGCCTCATGGGTCAAGACGAAGGCAGTTTAATAAAGCAAAAAGCCAAGGCTGCATGTGGAAGCAAAAGAAAATAAAGATTTTATTCTCTACTTCCCATATGCAAGCAATGTCCAGCCACTTCTCAGGAACTAGGGCTTCGGTATGCTTAGCAGTTGCTTCAGGGGATGAACATTATATTAGCGAATGTCACCCTCCTCCTTTCCCTTAGCTTTTATTGCTGAGCAAACGTCATATGGTATGGAATATCCCCTTGCTCAATTTGGGTCAGCTGTCCTGGCTGTGTCCCCTCACAAGACCTTGCCGAACCCCTGCCCACTTGCAGAGGAATGCTGGGGAGACAGCCTTAATGCTGTGTGAGCACTGCTTAGCAGTAGCCAAAACACCGGTGTTATCAACATCTTTCTAGCTACGATTGCAACGCACAACATGAGGAGGGCTGCTATGCCATCTCAGCCAGATCCAATACAGAAAGTCATTATAATCTGAAGGCTATTTAATGAGTGATATGGAGCTGATAGAAAATCTCAGTGCCCAGAAGCTGTGTTGCAAGTATCTATATAATAAAAGTCATCATTACAATTGGCTTTTCTATAGCTATTCCACGACAGACATTAGCTAAGAATTAAATATTTTGACGCCGAAGGCTTTTAGCTGCATCAGATAGTTTTTCCTTTAAAATTCCCATGTCACCGTGATTAACATTTCTTCATCCTTGACCAATCTAGTATAAAATGATTGATCCTACATTAGGTACCAAAATGTCTAAATCTACTTGTTCTTAATGCTTTACCCTCACAGGGTGATCCTTATGTGAACAAAAAAAAATAAATCAATCAGATAGCAGGGAAAATCACTAGTCATTTCTATCTGTGATGTAACTTCCTAAGGATACACAAAAATGACAATTTTCAGAGTAATTTATGAACATTAAATTCACTCACACAAGCTATATAATAATCCTTTCTTATGTAGGATCTTCAAAAACATATATGGAACTGATACATCAACTATTGACTATCAAATTATACAATGTGTATTTGTTTTGACACTTAATAATATTTATGCCATGTGATTTTATTACATAGTGAATCATTGCCTTATTTCCACAGAGTTAAAATATTGCAGCACCAAAGCATTCATGCTTTTCACTACAAATGCAGGGAAAGGATAACAGTGATGGCAGCCAACATGGCCAACACTGTATGAATATAATTTACCTACATTGACGACTGTATGAAATTCAGCCATTTGATGTTTAGTACATTAAAAATTTATGAGAATGTATGTATGATTGTATAAAATAGTCCATATTCCAGTGCGTCAAAAACTGTTTCATCCATGACCTGTGGTAGTTTATGCTGTCTTCTGATGCTCCGGTTTTCTCAAGACTGCAAATACCAACAGCAGTTACAGAAAGACTGGTCATGCATTAGCTGATGGAACAGGTTTCAAGTCACCACAGGAAACCATGATGCTTTTAGATTGGGTTACTTAAAATTATAACAGAGTACAGTAAAATAAAAAAAAAAAAAAAAAAGAAATGTTAAGAGCATTTCAAACACTGTATACATTGTGCATTTTATACAAACCTGACAGAAATCCCATTAGATGATATATAGCCAGTTGAAATATGGTTAGGAAATAACAAATAAAATTAAGATTTTGGATCTGTCAAATCTCCAAGACTTCCTCAGACATGGTGGATTTTTAAATTCAGAATCTTTGTGGCACAATGTTCACATTACTGAGGAGTTGTACATAAAACATCTTTGTACTAGCTTTCCTGTTCAAACCAATTTAGATATTTAAAATGTACTAAAATAGACTTGGGAAAAAAGCATACAATTAAAGGATGAGCACATGAGAGTCGCAAAAACAGATCAGGAGTCCACTTTTTTTAGTAGTTAAGAAAAGAGGGGAAACAAAAGTGGAACTAGAGCACCTTGTGTTCAGAAGAAAAGCTTCTTCACAAAAATTTGGATTACAAGATATTTGTAGGTGTTATCAGTCAAATAGTTAATAGTTGGCCACGTAATACAGTTTGGATTAAAGATTTTGCTAAAATAATGTACAGATTCCTGGAACACACATTCATTTTTTATTTTTATACGTTTAGGTGGATGGGAGAGTGCAACACAGCCCAGGTAATATCAAAAAATAGAACTAAGCTGAGAATACAAAATGTGCTAACACAGAGGAAAAGATTCAGAATTCTAGAAGACTGAAGATATATGGACACCTAATATATTGCCAGGCACTAGAAGTGTCAGATGTAGTGATTAAACAGCCTATATGGCTACTGTACACTTTTAGAGAAGTGTTCCTTAATATTTTATATTTCCAAAGCTAACACGATTCACATATGATCTTATTAAACCACGCAGTTCCAGCATAACTTCTACCCCCTAAAAAGGAAATTGCATAGCACAGTATGCCTTTTGTCATTGTAAATCTCAGCCATCATAAACATCTCAGTCTAGAATTACTCAACTAGAGGTTTTGCTGAGAAGTTAAAAAAAAAAAAATTATAAGTTTTCAGATGTTTTTTTTTATTCTAAGTTACCTTCTCTTCTGCTTTGGAATTGTTAGGGTACCCCACATTGGTAATCTAAGTCTTGGCTAATTTGCCAGTTCAACATTTTCCTTGATAAAGTTAGAATAGGAATAAAATTGAATGCTTTCTCACTAAGGCTATAAACTGAAAATACTGGAAAGTAATAGAGAGGACCTTGTAAACATCAGCTTAGTGAATTTTGCAACATTCATTTCTATTTTAGCAATGAACCATGTTTTCTGATTATACTGGTAAGCCAGCCTCCATCCTTTGTCAGTGTTTTGAAACTTGCTATGGCAAGTGTTGTTTCATAAAAACAAAACAATCATGATGCATATAATTCTTAAGAATCAGTCTAATCAGAGACTGTAGATTCCATAAAACATCTTGGCAGAAAAAATTATTACTAGGCCACTATCAAAGATTTCACTACTTCTAGAAAATTTCAAGGAACATTTTTTCCTGAAGAAACAGAATATTCTTGGTTATTTTCTCCATTTTCCTCTCCCATTTAAAATTGCCTTCTGATCACAAGGAAGCCAATAGCAAAAATCCTGACTGCAAACTGTTTAGGCCTACTGTTTAATCTGGTCATAAGCAGAAAAGTTATTAAAAAATATAAGCAGGAAAATTATTTCAAAAGCAAGAATAAAAAATTCTGAGTATGCATGGTAACTTTTAATCTGTCTGGTAGAACAGTAATAAGCATAAGAGTCTAATCTGCGTACCATTTAAAACTGTAAATTGATTGAGACAGAATTAAATATGCACAAAAATCTTAAACAGCATGGTTTAAAATCAGTGAGAAATCTGACACAGAACAGATTATAGAAATGTGAAACATAAAAAGAACAAACACAGAGTAAGCATCAAGAAGCACTTCTAAACGCAGTTGGCTAACAATCTTTTTGGATAGCCTAAAGGGCAAGTTTGTTGAGAGAAATGCAGCAATTCGATCAAGTAGGAATTTGAAGGAAAAGGTGTATCAAAATGGATAAACTTTAGCAGACTAAATAGCACTCATGCCCAATCATTTCCCACCATTATGAATTGGAAATACAACACATAAAAAGGTAAACTCACCTCCACAAAGTTCCAGAATTCTGTATTTCTTTGCCTATTAAGTCACTACAAGAAATTGATTCTACTGATTAACTTCCAGATGTGTTTAAAAGATGCAAATATTGAGTTTGAAAGCAAAAGTGTGTGCTACAACAACAGATGCAATTACAGAACATATAAATAAGAGTGCAAGAAAAGGGAGAATGCTCATGAAGTTCCAGGTAGTGCAACATATAAAGCACTATGTATGTCAGCATGCATATATATATGTGTGTGTTTGTGTGTATGTATACACACCCATTCTTTTGACAGTCATTTTATTCAAAAATTCCTTTTTCTCTAAAACTGAGGCTGTCAGGGAGAATAAATTATGAAATTCCCTCCAGAGCATATGGTGTCTTGGTGTTGTTGCTATCAGTCACTGAATGGGACCAGTGACTGATAAATGAGATACTTATGAGATAAACTGTTTTTTGAAATTTATTTGTATGTGGTGAAACCAAATCAAATTTTCTTTTTGCAACTATTGTAAATTAATTTGTACATATGCTATAATACAGATTTCATTGTGCAATTATTGTAGGAAAATGCTTGTTTTATACCCACTTCAAGATTATGAGCTTTAAAGTATGAATTTTAAATAGAATGGTACTCCTTTCCTAATGTTAGCTACCAAAAAATTATTACAGTAACTGTATAACTCAAATTAAATTTTATACAAAGTTTAATTTTGAATGACAAGGATACTTCAATTTGCATTGGCTTTACCGTGACATTCATGTGTGGTCACTGATTTTCAACAGAAAAAAATAAAATAATAAATAGAAAAATTATCTCTAGTATAATTGTCTCCAGCAAAATTAATTAAGAAGTTTCCATTAACAAGAGGTAATGGTAGTAATTCATAATTAGATAGTTTGACCTTATTTAGATACTATCTTATGCAGCATGTAACACAGTTTCTTCCAATTCAATTAAAAGAGTGAAACCTGATTTCATTATTGTTATAGTTATTATATCATTATAGTTATCAAATGGAGGACTTTTAATGAAGACCTTGTAAAAACTTTCAGTTTAAGTGTTTTTATTTATCAATAAAATATTTAACTTTCCACTTTTTGTACACAAGGACACTAATCCTGGACCTTTTGTTGAAGACTGTAATGGTTTGAAAACTGAAACTACTATTATAGTTCAGAAATGAAAGACCAACTATTTCAGTGTGGAAAGGCACTTATAAATGGAGAAAAATTAAGGCCTTGTTCACATAGAGGAAGTCTACTTTAAGAAAAAAGGCCATGACTACTGGCTACCTTGCAAATATGTACAGAGTGGCACAAGGATTGCTTTGATTAAAAAAAAAAAATCTGTAGAATTTTATTGAAAAACCTAACACGGTAACATTAAACCCAGACAAATTAGTAAATAGTAATGTACATTTTCATTTGAGGATAAACTAATGACATACTTTGTAACTCACTATTTTTAATTATTCTGAAAGCAAGAATTTCACTAACAACTTTTTTTAAGGTGATAGACTTTGTATGTTCCTTTATCATTTCATCTTAAATATACGCTTCCCTGAATAAAGAACAGACTTTTATAAATTATTTTTTCTACTCACTGTTTAACATTAACATCACTATTTTTCTTCTATTTACTTTTTTCTAAATAATTTCGTAACAAAAGATGCCAAAGACTGTTATCTTGCTCCTAGAAAATGAACAAAATTAAAGTTTAACTGATAGCGCTTTGGATATACTCAGTGTCTAAGTACTCACAAAATTAATCTGAATTAATCATTACCTAAAGATATTAATCTACAGACTCAATACATAAAAATACCTTTAGTCTGTAAGACCATGCATGAAAAAATTAAGAAATGCTGATCCACAGGTTTTGTCTAATTTGGCTCCTCTTTTACATCCCTTCCTATGCAACGAGGAATCAAACACAACAGTCACTAAGATTTCCATATAATTCAACACTGTGATGAATAATCACTCACACACCTAAGGACAGAGTTGCTCACTCAATGCAAAACCTGCCATGTTTATGTTGCAAGAGCTTCAGTTTATTCCTCCCATTATAAAAATTTAATAGAGGCTTCCTATACTAACTCTGCCATTATTTAATTAATGAAAAAGTAACTTATATTCAGCATAACACTCTTCACAACAACAAAACTTGACCCATTTCACCACTGGATCACAAGTGTCCATTCTTTAGCTATAAGAATGGCTATCAGAGGCAATGAAAGATTTTGCCACAGCAGGCAATGGGTTGGATCAAGAGATGCTACATTTTATTATGTAAGGATGATAATAAGGGTGTGGTCCTGTTTCGTCAATGAAGTAGAGGAAAAGCGGATTTTCTTGTCCCAGTACAGAAAAAAAAAAAAGTGTTACAGAGGGAAATCATGGCAAAAGGGAAGTTGTGAAGAGAATCCCCAGCTGAGTTTTCCTGAGTTCTCCTAGAGCAAATGGTGTAGCCTTTTCAGGGCAGCACTTCCTTCCAGTCCTGCACAACATGTACTGAAATGCAAAACTGCTCAAGCAACATATTCTACTTTTCAGCAAAAGCCCACTTTGTCTAAGAATGAACAAATTATTCTGGCAACTTCAGTGTCTTTTTCCCTGGAGAGAAAGAAGAGAGTATTTTTGAATGTACTGAACTCAGGTTAGCTGATTTTTAATTTCACGGAACACAGAAAAAGTAATTTTATGTCAGAGTTGTCCTTCTGACAAATATCAGACACTAATACAAACAAGATGATCATATTCCTGAACAACACAATTCAAATAGTTCTAAATAAGATGAAGTTGTAAAAAACCTAGCTAGTTAATTCTAGCTCTTTCTACATTACTTTGCCACCACTATTAAGCACAGAATTATTTTAAAGAGATGAAATGTTGGTTAATAAGTCAGGCAAACTTATACTGATTTGTAATATCTTTGAAAATTATTTACAAATAACTAGAGGTTAAAGTTATTCTAGAATAATAATTTGCTGTCTTATTAATGCAGAAGACAATTATTAAGGACATCCATTAGTGCAGCTAAAATGCATAATGTCAATCTTCTTTATGAATTAGAATGCACTCATTTTCCAAGCTTAAGTTATCACAAATAAAAGTGAGGGACGATTTAAAATTTGTAAACAGAAATACATTTAAGAGTATTAATATTTACAATTGCAAGAGAATTCTAATAATGCAGAGACAATAGGTGCTTTCTAAACACCGGCTTATATTTTTATCACTGTCTCATTAATCCAAACATGGGAAAAGTGTAATTTATTTTTTTTATTTTTTACAATAAATGTTTGGTTCCTGTATGAGATCTTTCCTAGTTCTTCATCTTGAACAGCATGTCTATTATATGAAGAATGTGTTTCTGTACTTCCTTGGAGACTTCAACATTACATATCCAAACACCACTCTAACAGCACCTGAACAAAATAATTTTTTTCCAAAACGGAGGAAAACTGTATAATAAAGATACATAGCATTCTTAATTTAACTCCATCCAGTTTAAGTGAAATTGTTCTTTTACAATTCTGAAAGAAGACAACCTTGATGACTGACTTTCTGAAGTCAAGCAGCCTTTTCTGTTTTCCCAGTGTCTCACAAAGAGAATTGATTTTGCTCTGTATTTGTCTGAAACTGATTTTAACATTGACTTTAATGCTCCAATACTTTTTCTGAACAACTTTCAGATTCTTGGATCATTGAGCTTTGGATCATTGAACTTTAGGCCCCAGTGTCTAGCTCATGATAGACTACATGTATCTATAAATGATGCAAAACAACACTAACAATCTGGGCTGTTTTCTTTAACAGCTCTGTAGTTTAGGTATTTCAATAAATTTTGCAGGAAGAAGAACTGACACATTTCTACACAACTGTGAAAACTAAAATCAAAATGCACAGGAAGGCCTTTTCTTCATTAAAGAGACAGATTTTTAAGAAAAGGTGTATGCAAATATGGACTTTTGTAAGTTTGATTTGATGGCTATTGTTCTGGGTAGTAAATTAAAATCATACATAATTCATATTCATAGTTCCTAAGAAAACTGAAGAAAAATAAAAATAAGTTTTTTTAACTTAATCTACTTTCATAAAGAAACACGATATTCCTAAGTTTAGTTTTGTTTGTACAAGAATTCATTGCAATCAAATGGATAACCTTTAACTGCAGTGCTTAAAGTAAGTTCAGTCCTCTACATGGAACATGTCAAACACATAATAGGGGTTCTTCCTTCTTAGTATTGCCTTTCAGTATTAAGACTATTTTTTAAGTTTACTTTCAGAAAATATTACTCTCAAGAGTTATCTATGTGAACCTTCTTCCTATACTTAAAATTGGCACTTAGCCCTATTTATTGTTAAACACCACATAATCTCAAACATAAGCGACTTTGGAGCTCAGTTCTCCATTTATTCCCCATTGTAAATTGTTTTCCTCACTCCGTCAAAAATCAGAATGTGCATAGTAGCAAATATTGCACATAACATTTGTCTTTCTACATTGTTGTTTAACAGTCTGCCATATGTTTTGAAGATAGAAAAAACTGCTTTTATGGAGAAGATCCTGGAGTAGAGGTTCAGATCATGAAAAAATTTGTGTGACTCCTTTAGTATTTTTCCTCTCATTTACAAATAACCATGTCTGGTTCCATGCTTAACGGGAAAAATAAAAATTAACTTGGTACTTGAAGGAGCACCATAAATATTATATAACTACTTACCAACAAATAAAGGAATGGTAGAGTCAAGTATGTTGCATAAATTATGATTTTTAGGAATGTTTTTAATTAAGAACTATATTCCATGCATTTTACTACTGTTCGTGTTCTTCAAGGCTATTTGTCAACGACTACTTGTTATAGCAACTCAACTTTCACAAACTTTGGCCTAATTTTCCATTAGGAGTATTAGGAGTCTAGGATGGAATCATTGTAAATTAGAAGCAGTATTAGGGAATGATTCAGGTCCGAAATTTCCAAAGGTCTGAATTCTCAGCAAACCTTTAACTTTTACAAAATTAAAAATTTGAGGCAAAGATCGCATTGCATTGCCTTGTCATTTCATTTTAGTATTATCACAGGCTGTTCAGAGTCTTATTTCAGGAAGTCTGTTTTTTTTGCAACAAAAAGCACCGAATCAAGAACCCAAACCTTAAAAGGAAAGAACATCCACAAATCAAAGAAGGCTCTATCCAAGCAAAACATGCAGTGTTTAACATGTAAGGGGACTAAAACAAACACCACATTTTTTAAAGCTTACAGAGGAAACCACAGCTGGTTACTACATCGTGGTGTGATAACCCTCAGTACATATCAGTACCTCTCTTTAGAGAAAAAAAAAACAACTAAAAATCTTAGAAAATGCCTTTTCTACTGCCCACACCTTCTCCCTTTAACGCCAGAAGGACACTTTTTAAGGAAATATATTATGTAGTTATTTCATTATCTGTACTTTTAAAAATGGTACTTTTTCAACATAGGAACATAGAGTTGCTTACGATAAATGATAAAATTTTGCTTTTCCATAATATAACATTATTTCTCTGAAAATCTAACTTGGTCTCCATTTTTTTAATCGATATACTTTTAATCAACAGTTCACCTCTGTCCCTCACTTACATTCACTCCTTTGTGTTTGCCAGCAAGATTGTTGGGTGAATTCTTCTTAAATAAACTGTTCTTTGATTTTACATTTGAATATTTTGCTGTAATTTTCCCGCCCCAAAGAAGATTCAAGTGAGCCAACTACCTTGTATGTTCAACTCAGAACAACTGAGAGATAAATGAATTAGATCAATGCTGTGTTAAACTAAAAGAACTGTTAGAAGCAATTAACAAGTCACAACAAGCTTAAGTGCACAAAGAATCATAAATTTGTTTACATGTTGACAATTTTTATCAAAAGCATTGAATGAGTGGTTGCACTGTACAACTGATATCATAAATAAGAAAAAAAAATCCTGAAATTTCTGGCTGTTGAGTCAAAATTTTAGCGATTAAATAAATTGTCCTCAGCTATATCCAAATGAGCTTTGGGTACAGCCAAAGTAGTTATTTGGGTAAACACAACTAGTTTAAAACGGACATATAAGCCATTGCCATAGTAAGAAAATTCTGCAGATAGCCAATTAACCAAATAGAAGTCTAAATTACATTTCTCAAAATATTCTCCCAGGAGATTATAATGTATCTTATTGAAAAATAAAGAAAAGTTTACATCTTTCACAAGTGCTGATAGATTTCCTAAGAACGAAACTCTTTACTGCTTAGTATTTCCACTCAATATCTGCACTGGTAAATTAAGAGATGCATAACTGTTAGCCTGGTCAGTACCCATTGGTTACCTCAGTTCTGTATGAACAAAAGAATCACCACCATTCCCACGAAATAAAATCTCATAAACACACTAAAAGTCCTACTGAAAAGAGCAGTCTTATCTTCTCCCATAGCACACAGAGCATTTCTTGTTATTTTTGTTGTTGTTTCTAGGGAAGCAGCACTAGGGATCCTAGGAAAGACTGGTTGTTCACCAGCCCACCCATCCAGACAACATCTTCTGCAAATGGACAGAGGAGAGAGCCAAAGGGGAAAGGTAGTCTCTATCTCTGACTGTGCTTCCACCACATTCACATGAGGCACTGAGAGGCTCCAACAAGAAAGCTGATTCAGAAGTAGTGAGAAGATCTTAATTTTCTCTTGATGCTTTCCAATGAAACACCGACAACTTTACTATCTGAATAAAAGCACTGAATTGCTGTATACTTTTAAAATAAACATCTGATATAATCCTGTATGAGGAAAAAAACCACTGGAGGAACTGAGGTAAAAGTACCACTTCAGTTAGCTTATTATCTCTATTACACTGTCAGTTGCTTTTTTCTTTGAATCAGCCCAAGAAAATAGGGCTTTGACAAGAACTAAGCAAGACTGAAATTAATTTCATATTACTAAAAAAAAATACTTTATTTTAGGTTTCTGATAAATTACTAGAGACAAAACAACACCACAGGTAAATTATCTATGCTGGGGTAAATACACTGGTTTTGATGAACAGACAAATTTAGAAAACCTTGAATCCTCGTACACAGAACTGAATTCCACCAGTTTTTAAATGTAATATCAAAAACTTAAATAAACAGTAATATAATCTAGGTAAGACTCTTCTGCTAAATTTAAGTTCATCTATAATATTCCTGAGGTTGACAGATGACTAGCTCACGTTCCCTGAGACTGTAACCTGTGTGATTTTCTTTCTGAGTGTGTAATGGCCATCCATTACATGACAAGGCAACAATAAATATGGGAATAGCTAATGACCCTTAGTGGCCTTAGAAGCAAGACACTCAGATGAGCATAGACTCTGTCCTTAACTAGATGTATTCCTGGAGTAATACAGCTACATGGAAACATTACTTATTGTACTGGGTTTATACCCCCACAGCACCTTCCCAGTGCTGAGTGTGACCCTGGCAGCCAGCAGGGGGTGTGTAACACAGCTTGGGAGGTGGTGGAGCCGGGACAGCTGACCCGGATTGGCTGTTCCATACCATGTGACCTCAGCTCAGCCATAACAGCCAAGGGCAGGGAGGAGGAGGGGGGCATTGGTTACTGGGTTTGTCTCCAGGAGCAGCTGGCCTGACATCGCTTAGTGAGGGGAATTAGAGAATAGCATCTTTGTTTACCTTTGTTTCTGTGCATGGCCTTGGCCTTTGCTTTAATTAAACTGCTTTTATCTTGACCCACGAGTTTTTCATCTCATTCTCCCCCTTTATTTTGCTGAGAGGGGAGTGATAGAGGGGCCTGGTGGGCACCTGACATCCGGACAAGGTTAACCCACCACACTTACTTATAGCAGAAAGTAACTACAAAGCAATGAGGTGATATAGAAAAGCAAGAAGACAAAAGATGGGAAAGAGACAAATAAGCTTTTTTAAGTTAAAAAAAAAAAAAGAGTACATCAGCTTATCAGGAAGGAAGAATTTTTGATAGATCAGAGACATCAGATGAAAGGATTAAAATACGTTAAAAAAATCAAGACAGCAAAAGTTTATATTTCAAATTTTTTTTCCAGTCAGGTGTTTTGAAAGACTTCTTTCAAAACAACAAATGTTAAATGGATAATGTACATAGTAAATTAGAAATTAAAATTTTTAAAACACTAAAAATAACCCAAAATTCTCAAGCCAGGATGTCAAATTTATACCTTTAATTATATATTCAGAGACATCAGAGAGAAGCTTGAATGTCAGGAGATCTGAAATATGGACAAAGCAGTAGAATTTGGCAAATGTATTTTAAATACAGGCACATCAAATACCTACCAAATACAGACCCATACCAACACCTACCTACTGCCAGACACCTACCAGTACAAAACACTTGCATAAATTATTGAACAGATATACTTTTATAATGAACATTTCATTAAGAATAATAGATTTAGCTGCAAATGTTGAATGTATAAAGTCTGAATATATATATTTTTTTAAATTACTGTGAAAGTCATTTACTTTCCTGAGCAACAATATTTGTCGATTCAGTAATGACATATAGAACAGTAAATATGTTCAATATGTGTCCTGGGTTTGCACGGAAAGGTTTTGTTAACGGGGGGGCTACAGAGGCGGTTTGTGGGAGAAGCTGCTAGAAGCTTCCCCTATGTCCAACAGAGACTATGCCACCAGCTCCAAGATGGACCTGCTGCTGGCCAAGGCCGAGCCCATCAGCAATGGTGATAGTACCTCTGTGATAACATATTTAAGAAGGGGGAAAAAAAACCTATTCAACAGCAGCCAGGAGAAAGGAGTGAGAATATGTGAGACAAACAACTGCAGGCACTGAGGCCAGTGAAGAAGAAGGGGAGGAGGTGCTCTAGGAGCCAGAACAGAGGTTCCCCTGCAGCCCGTGGTGCAGCCCATGGTGAGGCAGCTGTGCCCCTGCAGCCATGGAGGGGAATGGGGGAGCAGAGATACACCTGCAGCCCCTGGAAGACCCCATGCTAGAGCAGGTGGATGCACCCAAAGGAGGCTGTGACCCCATGGGAAGCCTGTGCTGGAGTAGTCTCCTGGAAAGACCTGTGTCCCCATGGGGAGAGGAGCCCAGCCTGGAGCAGGTTTGCTGGTGGGACTTGTGACCCCATGGAGCAGTCTGTGCCTGAAGGACTGCACCTCGTGGAAGGGACCCCACACTGGAGCAGTTTGTGAAGAAGCTCACATTGGAGAAGTTCATGGAGACAGGAGACAGCCCACACTGGAGCAGGGGAAGAGTGTGAGGAGTCCTCCTCCTGAGGAGAAAGGAGAAGTAGAGACAACGTGTGATGAACTGATCACAACTGCCATTTCCCTTCCCCTTGAGCCACTTGTGGTGGTGGAGGTAGAGAAAACTGGGAGTGAAGTTGAGCCTCTGAAGAAGGAAGGGATGGGGGAAAGATGTCTGAAGACTTAGTTTTTATTTCTCATTACCCTAGTCTGATTTGATTAGCAATAAATTAAATTAATTTCCCCAAGTCAAGGAAATTTTACCCATTATGGCAATTGGTGAGTGATGTCTCGCTGTCCTTATCTCGACTCATGAGCCTTTCATCATATTTCCTCTCCCCTGTTCTGCTGAGGAGTGGAGAGTTGTAGAGTGGCTTTGGTAGGCACCTGGCATCCAGCCAGAGTCAACCCACAACAATGTGTAACAAAGTAAATGTAATAACTCTTCACAGAAAGGAAATCAAACAAAATTTCCCTGATTATATTAAAAAAATGAAAATATCACTTGACTATGTACTTTCTGGGAATATTTCACATGGATATCCTTAAAGTAACAAATTAATATTCTCCAACACTGAGGTTTGTTTTTATTCCATTTAGAAACAGATAATTTTTGGCAATGAACTGATATATGATTTTATTATATAATATCTATAACAAACATAAAGTAATTTGCAAAACATTGGACTAACGCAAAATTAGGATTGGATTAATGTAAAATCAATGTTTTTCCCTCTTTTTTTCTCTAAATTTTTTACAAGAAGTTGCATGATTAAGATTGCTGTGGATCTGAACACTTATTTAGGTGTTCTTTTATCACCGATGAAACATATTTCCAACAAAAATTCTCCCAGTGACAACTGGATAAAAAACGTTTATGAGTGTCTTTATGGTCAAACAGCTAAGCATAAGGAGTGTAATCTTATTCCAAAAACTCCATTGCCTCCAGCTTTGACAATTCACAATGCAACTATTGTACTCATTAATTCTGCATGCTCACACATGTGTGTAACTATTTACTCCTGAAGTTACTTAGGGAGAATGTCCTTGTGCAGCTTTATATTATTTTGTGGTGCACTAGGGTATAATTTATACTCACCTTTCTCAGTTATCCTAACATTTTCTCATTGTTTCTTAAAAAGGCTGCCAGTACCCCTAATAGTTTTTTAATAATGCATTGATGTACCCTATTGTATTTTTCATTTAGTGGAATGGCTCTACAGAAAGTTTAGGAAGCTGAGAAGAAGGGTTTTAAGTAGGCACAAGCAAAAATCTAGCTATTAGATATTCCCTCATATTCGTGCCAGAAAAAGACAGATCCCTTGGTATATCCAGTCTTAATGTGAGAACTCATTAAATCTTCGATGAACAATTGCTATGGTAAGAACTTTGCATCAATAATTAAATCAATTTGTGATTTAAGAGGAAAAAAACAACTGAATTTTAATGTATTGTGTATATATTTAACAATGGCTAACAGAGACAGATGTTAGTAGCTAACATAACAGATGCTAAATGATTCTATTTTTTTATAAGACATTTATAAAAGACAAACAAAATTAAATGTCAAAATGATAGAGTTACTCTCATTTTAGAGATACAAGCCTCCCTAAACTCATTAAACTGGAAACAACAGCCAGAACAGGTGCTCATACAAGTGGGATTTAAGTTTTCATTTTTGAAAAAAAATAGAACCTATTCACATAATGAGATGTTCCAGTATGTCTGTTGTTTTCATCTTCAAACTCAAATATGTATTACGTTCTGTGGGATATTTTATACTAGATGATTTAGCTTGATCTGTAAGTAGTTGATGTTCCAGCTTCTTATCCATCTTGGATACTACATTCAAAAGTATAAATGTGCCATCAGCAATAACACCCCACTCACCTCAATGATGGATAAGGAAATTATAAATAATACTGAGGAGAAAAATAAGGTAAAGCATCTATAGACACTCCTGATCTATACAGTAGTTCAGTAATCACACTGATTTCTGACTGAGCACAAACATATGCAGGATAGAAAAATTAGAAACTAAGTGATTAAAAAGGGGGAAAAAGACCAAATCATTAACAGTAAGACTAACTTCTTTTATAATGCTATTTTTTTTTCCAGTACAAGTGAGCTAAAATTATGGTCTCATCATAGATTCAAGCAGGTCTTCAGTTTCTGCTCTGTTCCATAGATCTCATTCTGTAGTTTCAGGCCCAAATATCCCATAAAACCAGAAAACTCTAGGATAGGAAATACATCAAGGGATCATCTGCCCCTACACTGAGCCACAGACTTAGGTAATTTAGTAATTGATTAGGTTCTGTTTATAGCAAAGGAAATACTTCTTAACAGTATGAAGGTTATTTATGTCAACAGCTTTAAAACATATATTGGCTACGTGAAACCAGGACGTTTTGACTAAGCATTACAGTAAAAACTCTGCAATTTCTGGTTCACAAATTTTAACTTTTTTCTGGACCAAAAAGGTAGTTTTGATCAGAAATATTCTTCAAGTGCCTAATAAAATTTCAAATGAAAAAAATTCTTCCTGTTATCTGGACAGTTATGACACCCACCTATATGTACAGAAAGAATATTTAAAATTGTATTTTGAAAATATTTTTTTTAAATTAATTCACATTTTTTATACCACAACAAGCCACCAGAGTAAGCTTGATCAACCCGATCTAGTGGAAGTTGCCCTTGCCCATGGCAGGGAGGGGTGGATCTTTAAGGTCCTTTACAACTGAAACCATTCTATGGTACTATGATTCTATGATTCTATGATACTGTTGGCTTTCTGGGCTGCAATTGCACATTGCCAGTTCATGTTAAACTTCATGATGTTTGCATGGGCCCACTTTTCAACCTTGTCAAGGTCCCTCTGGATGGCATCCCTTCCCTCCGGCGTGTCAACTGCACAATACAGCTTGGTGTCATTGGCAAACTTGCTGAGGGTGCACTCAGTCCCACTGTCCATATCTCCAACAATGATGTTAAACAACACTGGTCCCAACACCGACCCCTGCAGAATGCCACTCGTCACTGGTCTCCACTTGGACATAGAACCATTAACCATAACTCTTTGTGTACGACCATCCAGCCAATTCCTTATGCACTGAGTGGTCCATCTGTCAAATCCATGTCTCTTCAATTTAGAGACAAGGATGTCGTGCAGGACAGTGTCATAGGCTTTCAGCAAGTGCTGGTAGATGACGTCAGTTGCTCTTCCCTCGTCCACCAATGCTGTAACCCCATTGTAGAAGGTGAACAAATTTGTTGGGCATGATTTGCCCTTAGTGAAGCCATGTTGGCTGTCACCAGTCACCTCCTTATTTTCCATGTACCTCAGCATAGTTCCCAGGAGGACCTGCTCCATGTTCTTGTGGGGCACAGAAGAGAGACATTTTGGCCTGTAGTTCCCTACATTTTCCTTTTCTCCCTTTTTAAAAATGGGGGTTATGTTTCACATTTCCAGTCACTGGGAACTTCACCAGAATGCCACAGCTTCTCAAATATGATGAATAATCGCTTAGCACCTTCATCCACCAGTTCCCTCAGGACCTGCAGACACATCTCATCAGGTTCCATGGACCTGTGCACCTTCAGGTGCCTTAGATGGTCTCAAAAATGATCTTCTCCTCCAGCTGGTGGTTCTTCCTTCTCCTTCTCCCTGCCTTTGCTTTCTGAGACTTGGGCAGTGTGTCTTGAGCACTTGCTGGTGAAAAAGGAGGTTAAAAGGTTGTTCAGTACCTCAGCCATCTCCACATCCCTTGTAACCAGGTCTCCCATTTCCTTCCAGAGAAGGCCCACATTTTCTCTAGTCTTCCTTTTATCCTCAACATACTTATAGAAGTTTTTCTTGTTGTCCTTGACAGATCCTGGACAGATTCAATTCTATCAGGGCTTTAGCTTTCTTAACCTGATCGCTGGCTGCTCAGACATTTTCTCAGTATTCATCCCAGACTATCTGTCCTTGCTTCCACCCTCTGTTGGCTTCTTTTTTGTTTGTGTTTGTCCAGGAGCTCCCTGTTCATCCATGCAGGCCTCCTGGCAGTTTCTTCTGACTTCCTCTTTGTTGGGATGCATCATTCCTGAGCTTAGAAGAGGAGATACTTGAACATTAACCAGCTTTCTTGGGCCCCTCTTCCCTCCAGGGCTTTATCCCATGGTACTCTACCAAGCAGATCCCTGAAAAGGCCAAAGTCTGGACTTCTGAAGTCCAGGGTAGTGAGTTTGCTGTGTGCCCTCCTCACTGCCCAAAGGATCTTGAACTCCACCATTTCATGGTCACTGCAGCCAATGCTGCCCTTGAGTTTCACATTCCCCACCAGCCCTTCCTTGGTGGTGAGAACAAGGTCCAGCATAGAACCTCTCCTTGTTGGCTCCTCTGTCACTTGGAGGAGGAAGTTATCATGAATGCAGTCTAGAAACCTCCTGGATTGCTTATGCCCTGCTGTGTTGTTTTTCCAGCAGATACCAGGTTGGCTGAAGTCCCCCATGACAACCAGGACTTGTGAATATGAGGCCGCTCCTGTCCTTCTTTAGAGTACCTCATCTGCTTGGTCTTCCTGGTCAGGTCGACTGTAGCAGACCCCCACTATAATGTCACCGGTCCCTGCCCTGCCTTTAATCCTGACCCATAGGCTCTTGATTGACCCCTCATCCATCCCCAGGCAGAGATCCATGCGCTCCATCTGGTCATTGTCATAGAGGGCAACGCCCCCTCCTCATCTCTTCTGCCTGTATCCCTCAATTCCAACACTCCAGTCATAGGACCCATCCCACCATGATGCCAATAAGATCATAGCCCTGTAGGCATGAACACATCTCCAACTCCTCTTGCTTATTCCCCATGCTATAAGTGTTTGCACAGAGGCACTTAAGTTGGGCCCCCAGTGAAGCTGACTTACTGGCTGGAGGGGCTGGAATTCCTCCGTGCCGCTCTTGCAGGTGTTCTCCTGCTCACCTATGATCCTTCTCCAGGCTCTAGGTACCTATTGCTGGCACTAGCATCAAACTGGCAAGAGTGGGATGGATTGAGATTCCCTTCCGCGGCAACATTAGTGTTATGCTCAGTGTTACGCTCTGCCTTGTATAAAACAGGATTTCCTCAACCTACTATATAGTTAAAAAACTTCTCTGTGCCTTGTTTACTATAAAGCCTAAGCATTCCTTTGAACAATGGTGGATCCATTTACAACACTTACCTTTCGGGCAAAGGTTACAAACTAGAGTACAGAAAACTATAAATCTGTTATTAATACTTGTATGGTATGTGGATAAATTTGAGGATCTTAAGTTCAAATTTTCAGAAGCTCTCAAAGCACTTAGATGTCTGAGCTTGGTTTAACTTTCACGAGGTTTGGAACTTTGAAAAATGGGAGAGCAGTTATGTCTTTGAAAAATGTATGATCAATAAAGAGAGCTGTCATTTGAATACACATCAAGGACAATAGATTTTCAGCAGTCCTTTTTTGCACTCACAACTCATTGCTCACTCAGTACCTAGAAGAATTGAGGTACTGACTACATAGTATGGGAAAATAGAAAGCAATTAATATGAGCTAAAGCAGATCTCCAAAAAAAGCAATTACTTATTTAAAAGTAGTTGAAGATACATCATAAAATGCATGTGAAATGTGTCAAACTGACTTTCTGACCACTCAGATAAACATCTCTTGAAAGGAAGATGTGTATATTGAGAAGGTAGTGAAATACTGTTGCCTTTAAAATTTTGTTTTTCAGAAGGCATAAAGGTATTTCAGTTCCCTTACTTTTTTATTCCATTTGTTGTCGTTGTAATTGGTTTTAAATTTTAACACTCTGAATCAACAAAAATTATACATTGGACTGAGAAAAAAAGTTTAATTAAAAAAGTATTTGCAAGTATGCTGCTTCAAAATGCTGCTTCTTATGATTTGGAGGGTTGGTTTTTTAATCATAGCTCTTTTTTCAAAATCAAAAATTGCTAACAAAATGGGAACAAGCAAGGTCAAGCATTCAATATCTCATTTTTTTTTTAATGGATGTAAAGAAAATATCACAACCTTCTTTTATGGGCTAGGCAGGAAGCCACAACACTCAAAAGTACACTTAACCATTTAAAGCTTTTTGGTTAAACCTGCTTGAGTGAATTAAACCTTTCCCCTCCCCACCTTTTTTTCCTCTGTGCATATGCTTGTGTGTGTCAATAGAAGCCAAAATGTCATCTGTGAAGCTACATATATTCCAAGGAAAGGATTTGCAATTTCTGTCAGACATAAGACTGTGGTATAAGATTTTTTTCTATTACCTTTCAAATAGTACACTTCCATTTTTTTGTGGTTTCTCTTTCTTTGATCTTTCCTTTTTCCTTTAGGAAAGTGAATGTTACTCCTGCTGCAGTTTGGACAGGGATCCCAGCTCAGTGAGATCTGGCTATTAGTCAGGCTTTTAATGATCATAAATTACAATTATAAAACTCTGGTACTCCAAAATAATTTATAGTGTAATCAGTAATTTTTAATGACTTCTACTCAGGAGACAGTCTGTGTTCTTGCATGAATGCAAAGGATATATGGAGTTCATTCCTGTCCATCTGCAATCTTCAAGGAAGCCACAGGAAAAGATAGGTCAAAATAGCAGCCAGCTGGGCAAGGGGATCATTCCATATATTATTCTTCTGGGAAAACAGTAATTTGTGGGGTAATTTTGACCTTCCACTAGTCTTTCAGTTTTGGTAGTGAAAGAAAGTAGTGAACTGATCTGTCCTAAAAGACACTGACATTTCTGCTGAGATTTATCCTGGATTAGTTCAGTGATCCAGTTACCACCTGACCTTGCAAAGAGGAGTGGCCAGAAATACTTGTGTCTGCCTCTGGGAGATGGGGAGAGCTGTGGTTACTGACTAGCTGTGGAAGAGGAACATACAACATACCTTGAATTTATTAAAGCTTTATGTCCTGTAGCATTCTCCTTTGGAACACAAAGTACAGGCTACTAGTTGCACTGGAATCTGGCTGGACCCCTGGGTTCAGTGTTTGCAACCAAAACAATGTTCAGCTGTCAGGTACCAATAAGCGGAGCACCCCAGAGGATGGTACTGGGGCCCACCTTGTTCAGTATCTTCGTCAATGACCTGGCTGATGGCAACACACTCCCAGACAACACTAAATTATGGGGAATGGCTGAGAATAAACAGCAGAGTTTCAGTTCACCAGGACCTTAGTAAATTTAAGGACAAAATTAATGTGATGAAGCTCAGCAGTGAGAAGTGCAAAAAGCTACACCAGGGACAGAATAACCCAGTGCCTGGGAACAGACAGGCTGAGTAACAGCCCTGATAAAAGGGACTTGGAGATTACAGTGAAAGCCAGGCTGAATATGGGCCAGTAGCGTGTGCTCCTGTCACAAGTAGAGTAGGCTGAATCCTGGGCTACATTACACCCCCAGTAGATCTGGGGAAAGTATTATCACCTTCCACTAAGTACTGGTAAATGTGCATCTGGAATAGTGCCTTGAGTCAATGACAGTTCAAAACGAATGTTGACGAACTAACGGGGGTCCTTCAGAGGACTACTGTGGTTGCCAGAGGGATTTAGCACATGTCCTACTGAGAAAGTTGGGCTTGGGCTAAGGGGCAATCTAGTAGCAGCTCAGTGCTACTGGTATTGCAAAGAAGATGGAGACAAGCTCTTCTCAGCAGGGACAAACAATACAACAAGGGGAAAAGACCACAAGTTGTGGATGGAGAGGTCCAGACTGGAAATTAGGAAAAACATGTTTAATGGAGGATATATTGTAATCCTGGAAGAGGGTACCATATTACAGTATTGATGATAGTCCTGCTTCAGGCAGGAGGCTGGACTGGATGGCCTCCAGAAGTTCCTTCCAACCAACATTTCTATGATTCAACAGGTCTATTGTCTTGCACTTTTGCACATTGTTACAGCTTTAAACTTTAATGACTCATAATTTGTTCACTATGTGAATGTACACCTGCTCTCAAGGAAACTTATAGAAAATGCTCGATACTAAAAGAAATGCTCAACATTGATGTGGGAACAAAAGCAAATTTAAAACATCTGCATCATAAATGCAGTTCATTGAATGATTCAAACACAAAACCTTATAAAGCAAAAAAGTAATTAAGGAAAATGAGAAAGGAAAAGCATTGCCCACATAGACTTTCTCCATTGCAAAATGACCAATCATTATTTGGATATATGCTTTAACAAAAACTTTCACTTATATAGCTAATGTAAGACACTGCAAATATGTAATAGCATTCTTATTAATGCACTGATTTTTTTTTAAATTTTCCTGAATGTATTTGAAAATATTATAATTTTAGTAACACAATTATTAAGAAAAGGAAAGTATCCTACATATTAGTAAGGCTTCAAGATAAACAACTGCACACTTTAGGAGTGTGTTCTGAAAATTACTTAATAATTGCTGTTGCTTGCTTAATATATTCTAATTAAGTGCCTGAACAATATGTTTAAAGCATTAATGGACTAGTAGGAATTTAAATCTGAATTTATTACTTATTCAAAGTTCAGCTAAGTGTTGACCAATTATATTAATCAATCACTTGTTTACCTCATCAGGTGCTCACCAGTACATATGCAGTGTGATATTAAAGAAAGATAATTGTTTTCTTATCTAGTGTAACATTTACCAGATTTTTATAGACACATATATGCACTGGAAATACGAAAACTTAGTCCCAGGCTATCATTTCCTCATTCTCAGTTTCAGACTGCTCTCAAAGAAGGAAAATGAGGTAACATTAAAAATGGCTGCCAAGCTCAATTTTCCCTATAAGTTCTATGTATATTTTCTCAGATCTTAAAACATTTATTTTAGCTAATTAATGGAGTTAAGAATGAGTTACCAACATTATACAGAGTGGACAACATTTAATAAAAATGCAGGCAAATCTCTTATAAAACTTTATAGAGACATACACTGGAAGAGGACAGATTTAGACTAGATACTAGGAATAAATTCTTTACTGTGAGGGTGGTGAGGCACTGGAACAGGTTGCCCAGAGAATCTGTGGATGCCCCATCCCTGGAGGTGTTCAAGGCCAGGTTGGATGAGGCTTTGAGCAATCTGGTCTAGTGGAAGGTGTCCCTGCCCGTCGCAGAGGGATAGAACTTGATGATCTTGAGAGTCCCTTCCAACCCAAACCATTCTATGATTCTGTGATTCTATGTCTTGATTAATACCTAAAAAAAAAAAAGCTAAAATGTAAATTATCACCCCATAGAAACCAAATGTGTTTCTTTTGTGTGACCAGAGATCAAAAGTGTAGGGATTTGTCCACCTATAATAGTTGCACGTGTGGTATAACTAATACCTACTGACAAACTCACAATTTCTACTAAACTGTTGTTCCCATTTTGAAGTACTAACAAAGAGCAAAGTGTATGCATTTAGAGAAGGAGGGTGCTCCTAATAGCTCTACTAAATGCAGTTTACACAGTTTCCATCTCACTTAGAATCTTCACCTTAAATGTACAAGCTGTCCTCCACACAGGGATGGGAAGCAGAGCTGGTTTGAAGAAAGAGCAGATCCCCTGAGGTCACTGCTGCCCTTCTGTCCTGCCACTGAGCCCAGGACTACAGACAAAGACCCCAGCAGCCTTACTCACTGCTTCCCCCTCCCCATGGGAGCCAGGGTGAATGGTGAGGTTCGGGGGATCACAGGCAGAGCAGGTGTATAGTAGTTCCCTTATCAATTTCTTGGCTATGTTGGCCTAATGAAACTCTTGTGCTTTTCCCTGGTATAGCTTTAACAAATCACACTGGGATTGTCTCGCTCACAACTATCCAGCTGCCAAAAGAGCAATCTAGTCACCCTCTTTTGCATTTCTACCAACATCAGTTTGGTACAACCAAAAACTGTTAAGTTTTCTTCGTAACACAGCATAGCACAGCTTCTCGTGAGAACATGTTGGTGTGCACCTTACCCAGAAGGTTTTTAACGTAACTTGAGGGACTCTGTCACTTGAAAAAATACATGTAACTTTAAGTGGAAGATTGCAGGTGTGGGGCTCCCAGAGGGTCCTTCTTACAAGCATTTCAACTCTTAACAAGAAGGTAAGATTTACAGATGACTTTTAAAACAGCTTTAGGCCTTTCACTGTGAAAGATGTTACAACTCCCACCTTCAGACATCCAGCAGTATCCCCTGATTTAACAACACCATGGAGAAACGAATGCCTTGGCCCAAGGCCCCTTTATCGGCTCTAAATCTTTGCCCAGGTTAGATCCATGAACACATAAGGAAAAGCAGGAAAGCTCTTCCTGGAACCATGAGCTTTGTACACACATAATCAAAGGCATTTAAATCACTATGTTTTCATAAATTACCACCACTCAGCCTAAGTTGCAAGACTTGGCTATACACTTTTTTCTCTCAAATGTATCATGAAAACACATATGGGAAGTTACAATTGAAAACAAATTGTTGAATTGAAACGAGAGAATTGTAGATGGTTTAAAACACCTTTTCATTCTTTATTATGCCCCACTGAGACTTAAAGTATTTCTTCATTATTTAAAACTGAAAACTGAGATTTGACATTGACACAGTCCACGGTGATAGACCCTTTCACATAATTTTTAAGACAGAAATACTGCCAATCAAAAACCTAAGTAAATGATCATGTTATCAAATGCTTATGAGCAACGGAACTATATCAACATCTAATTTTGGATTCAGTGACTGATTCAGAAAAGAGATATAAAAATTTCAGTTGGCGAAAATGGAATATTTTGACATGAAAAAAAATATTTTTCTATGTGTTTCTGATATATTTAATTTTTATGTCTGAATTTGAACTTCAAAGACTAAATGTTGTTCTGAAATTAAAAGCTTGAGTATTCGTTTATGAAATAGTGAAACCCAGAAACAACTTTTCTTTGGTTTAGGGTTTTTTGTCAGACAATACCAGCTAGATTTGAACTTAATTCATATGTTTTGTTTGATTAAAACTAATTTTTAGTGCATAAATTCTTGAATATTTATTTACATTTGTCTAATAATATATAAATGTCATTTAAAACATAAGTGTCTGAATCCTCTACTGTAAATTCAGTACCTTTAAAAGTTACTTTTAAGTGTCAGAAATAAGTATTTATCTGGAGGAACTATGCAAATATTTACATTAATATTTTAAAGAATTTATGTATATCCACATTTTTATACTTTCTTTGTATTTTAGTTTGGGGGGAGGAGAGGTGTTAAGGGGGAAAAAAAAGCACCCTAAGAATGTAATAACCTTAATCTCTCAGTCAGGCAAACTCTTTGTAGAAATACTCAGATGTGTTCAACTGCTATGCATTCAAATCACTCTTACTTTTGTAAAGAAGTCTTCTCAAAAAACAAGCAAAGCTTCAACATTATTTTAGCACTTAAAATAGATTCAGAGATAAAAAGCCCTGCAATATCAGGGCAATAAAAAGCAACAAAAGAACAATCAATTCTTGAAGCCTGGCATTTACAACAAAACACAATGCTTTATTCAAAACCAGAAAGATAACAGTGATGGGCAAAGAGCTGTTTGAGCATACAGAAAATTCAGGCTGATTTTTGCTGTGATCCTACTTAGAAAGCAAGTTGAACTCCAGCAGGATGCAAAGCATGTTAGATCATAGATACATTTCTTAGAATTACATAACAGTTTATTTTTTTTCCCTAATTGTTTTATTAGGCTTATGCTGGGTTAATTATACAGTTTACAGTGTCCCTGCAGTCCTGCATTTTTTAAATATTGTAGAAAGTGTAATAGTTCGTCTGTAGTGCTTATTCAAAAAGTCTCGCCATTAACAAAACTTTGTGTTTTTATGCAGATCATATTTTGGAATTTTTTTTTCTTACTATTTTTGCTCTACTCTTGTCTATTATTTACATAACTTTTCCATTTCCTGCTTGAATGAAATGTCTATCTTGCCAGAAACAAAGCACAAGAAAGAAAATTTTACAATTTATTACAAGTTTCTTCTCCTGAATACTCAGAATTTGGAAATATCACTCACTATATTCATACTTTATGTCTTTTATTAGACCTCTCACTCTTTAAAGGTAAAGCCCAAACAACAAATGAGAATATGAGAAAGACACTTTATTCCTCTAATTGCTATAGAAAATTACTTATACTATTTCATACTTTTTCCACCCTTACTCCACTGAATTCACTCTTGGTGTATGGTAGTTACATGTTCTAGTTTCAACACAGGTCCATTTTGTTACAGGAAAGAAAGTTCTGATCCAAAAAGGCGTCTCTCAAGTTTCCAGAATTGAGGGAATCTTTTACATTTGCAACTCTTAAAAATGGCGTTCCAACACAATGAACACGCTGGAAATAAACATGCAACTCTAAATTTGGCAAAAGTTTCAGAAGAGCAAGAGCTCTTGTAAAATCTAGGAAGTAAAGCAGAACTTCATAGCAATCCAGGAGTCTGAAGGAGATAATGTAATGAACAGAAAATAATCTGTTTTGAATACAATAATAGACAATTTTTTCTTCCAAATTAATTAGCATGTTCTCCTACTTAACTTCTTTTACTTCCTCCAGAAAATATTGACATTTGATGGAGTAAATGGTGGGATTGTTGTGCTAACCTATGTTGAGTTGCCAGTGAAAAGAAATCAGAGTGTTTAGTTCTAATAAAAGTTGAAGGGAGTAAAAAAGCTTCTTAAATTGCCTGACTATTTAGACTCAGACTCCAGTGTAAAGTAGGTACTGCTTGAACTTGTAAATAACTACCTCTCATGTCCTTTACATATCTCACTGGAAACACTGTAGGATCTAATGATCCTAATTTTTTCTACATCACCAGAAATTTATAAACAAAAAACAACCAGCATAGACTCGCATAGGCTTTCTGTAATAGCTTACCCGTATGATGTAAGAATCATATATTCTGTTTCTTCACCCTGGACAGTGAAAAAATAAAAATTACACAACGTGTCTCTCTACTGGTAGGTCTAAACACTTAGATGAGAGTTACTGACTTGACTGCAAAAAACCATGTATTTTACCACTAAAAAATGGTCTATCATAATTCTATTTGAAAGTCAAGATAGAACTTTCATTTATATGATGCCCACCTATTTATTTTTTTCACCACTTAATCTTCTGTTACATAATCACAATGACTTTACAACCATATATTCATCAATTTTTTTTTTTTTTTTTTTTTTTTTTTCATTCTGGTCAACAACAGCTACAAAATCCCTTTTCCAAAGAGTATCATCATTATTGTATTTAGATTAAGTTCAAACAAAACTTATTCTGTCTCTGATTTTCCCATTCTAATATGTCCCTGAAATGCATATCTTGAGGCACAGGGAGTCCACATCACAGAGATTTAAGCCTATATTTTTGTACTCAACCAACAGGTTAACAAGTTTTTACATTTACCATTTCTTCCTCCTGTCCAATATCACTTGAAGGGAGCCTCATTTAGAACTTGTCATATTTTTAATTGTCAACCATTGTACACTTAGATAGTGAAGGAATTTTAGAATAGACATTTTTAGATCTTTAACTGCATATCCAAACATACCAGAAAATATTATGAAATTTATTAAAATAGGCATTTAAAAATA
>NW_010135907.1:15630-49249 GCF_000699245.1 Pterocles gutturalis | reverse complement strand
AACCCAAACCACTCTATGATTCTATGAACGTGTAGCACATTCCCTGTGATGAAGGAGTGTATCGGGGAGCAGACACATCCCTCCACGAATGAGGATTAGCTGGAAGCTGGGGGTGGCCTCGGTGCAGGCAGGACCTGGAGGATCGGAACAGGGTGGACAGAGCAGGGTGCTGGTCACAGTGTCCATCAGTGGCCATGGCAAGTGACAGCAACAGGTCCAGGTCTATCCAGGGAGTCAGAGGAACAGGAGATGGGGCAAGAGACATGACTGGAAAGGCTGCGACGTAGGTCTGAGGTCCTTCCAGGAGACAGGAACAGAGATGAGGTTTCAGGGTGGATCCAAGATCCAACTAGGAGACTGGAGGAGCAGTGGGGGAGGCCCCACTAGAGGCTGATCAGGGCCTTCAAGGTTTAGGAGTGCCCTCAGATCACTCAGCCGCTCTGGGAGCACCAAATCAAGGCATTTTATGACTCTGTACTTTGCTGGTTGTCTGTTGAGGAAAACATTCCAACATCTGATTTCCAGAAGCTGCAGAAATCCTGTTGACCAACAGTCACCTTCTGGAGGCATCCTGATGGCAGTTGAAACAAGGCAGGGTTTCAGTGTCGTACCAAAGCGAATGGCACAGAAGCCCTGTGAATGACAGAAAATCTCAAAAAAAAAAAAAAAAAAAAAGTTGTATTCTTGCTCTACAGGAGCATGGGCTTCATCCAAACCTTTATGAAGCTCACAAGAAGCCTCCTCCTTATTTCAGGGAGGTTTGAACCCAGCTAGAAGGCTCCTCTCCCAGCCAAGGTGGACTTTTTTTCTCTGTACTTTCTCACTATCTAATCCTGGAAGGGAGCTGGAAGAGAGAAATGACCTTCAGGAGCCTGGGAATGAGCCTGGAGAAGAGCTTTTCTCCCTGAGCCGGGGTGGCAGTGACAGGACTGCTGTTCCCAGGAGGGGACAAGACGGACCGTGTCATGGTTTTGAAACCAGGACAACCATGTCACATGTGCAGGGAGAGGACCTTCCTCCCCATCTGGCCGTGCTGCTGTGCAAGTGCTGCAGAGCCTCGCTTTGGGCTTTGCCTTCCCTTGGGGCCACCAAACCTGGGAACAACGTGCTCTTCCCAGCAGAACACGGAAGGGAAGCCTCATCCTAAACAGAGGTCACGATGCAAAGCAAGACCCAGGAAGGCTGCCCAGAAGGAAATCTGGGATACCCATTGCTGCCTTCAAAAATAAAATTCAAAATAAATTGGGCAAATAATAGGTGATAACACAACTGGGTCAACACCAGACCTGTGGACAGTGGAGGGGATTTTAAGTGGACAGTGGAGGGGATTTTAAGTTTAAAAACGTGCAGCTTCCTGATGAAATGCAGGACAAGTCATGTCCCACTGGTGTGGAGCTAACTGGGCTGGTTGTGTCTGGGCTAGAAGAGGGTTTGAAACACCCCAGCAGAGCCTACACACGCTGGATCCATCAGCAATGTGAAACGCGGTGTTCAGATCGTATTAGGGAAAAGCAGAAAAATCATCATCCGGAGGACGGAGTGACTCAGGGGACTGGCAATAAGATGGATCGTGTTACTGCCGTGGAATAGATTCCAATTAGTTACATCCGCCTCTGATTATTATTATTTATACAGAACCTAAAGACAGTCCACAGATTATCCATCCCACCCCCTCTTGCCACGCTTGTAATGACAAACACCCGTCACGCTGCCTGGACTGGTTCGGAGTGCCTGCGACATAAATTGCTTATTAACGTCCAACACGCTGCGTCTCCACTTTTCTCCCTCTTTGGAAGGAAAATAGGGAAGCGGGTGACTGAGGCCGGGGTTTCGTGTTAAGTGTTTTTGGTGGCAGCAGCGGCTCGAGAAGTTCCTCCTCGCCTCCCTGCATTCGGTTCCTTTTCCCACCTTGTGCCACCCCGTGAATCATGCAAATACAGGCCCATGGGTTCTACCACGTCAGTGAACTGTTAAAAAAAACAAGAAGGAAGGTATTTTTAACCAGAGTTGGTGAACCTCACTGCTCACGTTGACTGGAGACCCTTCAGTCTTCGCTAAAATGGTGGTGGGATTCCGAGTGAGTGATGGAGGAACATCCACTGACCTAGTTTGCCACCAGAAACCATCTTCTCTTCAAGCCAAGGGTCCTGCTTAGTCATCGGAGGCTGTTTAAAGCACGGTCATGAAATGGGAGAAATTGTTTTGCCAAAAGAAGTTTTCTGAGAAACGTTGAAAGAATACGCAACAGAACCATTCCTTGCTTCATGCTGTAGAAACCAGAAGCTTTCTGGGAAGTGATTTCTCATTACTTGTTTGCATTAAAAGAATCCAGGCGAACAGGGCAGATGTCATTTACTTTTGGACTTTCTCATTGTCTGTACATGGACCATTGCTTCCACATTTCCTGTAAAAACAGAACATTTCTATGTGCTGTTGCTGTTCTAGGAAAGTAGCCACAGCTTGGGAAAATTTGCAGCTCCAATTCATATAGAAACCACAGTTACCACTTGCATTAACATACATTGGGAAGTTAAACCAACAAAATCCGTAGACTTCCCTGGGTGAGGGAGAGTTTGGGTGGGAGTTCTCACCCTTCTGGCCCTCCCTATGATCTCCAGGAAATCAGGAAGGGAAACATCTACCCAGAGCAGATGTTCCCAGCAGGACCATATATAGAGAGATATATATACACCCACATATATGTATAAACACAGCGGTTTCTAGCAGGATCCATGGCAAATGCAGGACTGCCTGCAGGAAGGTCTTTCGGGTGGTTGAGGTGAGATGAGAAAATTTTGGTTTTCCAGTGTGAGATGGCAACCTAAAAAGAGCATGAGAACGTCCTCCCGATCAGCAGTCAGAGCAGCTTCCCCGTGGCCATTTGTCCTGACTGGGACAGACTGCACTTCTGCCATCTCCTTATTAAATGAGCTTTTCTCACCTTACAGTCTGGGAAAACAAACTCATGTTCTCCATTACAGAGCTCAGATGAGTCTGGGTCTCCCAGCAGGGAATCCAGCTCCTGCCTTAAACTTTTTGCCAGCAGCAAGCTGCTTTTATAGATTATTTTGATTCCACTGACTGGGAAGCATCTTGAAGGAGAGAGATGTCCTTAACAAAGGTGTGCGATCACTGATGGATTTCCTGCCGTGGTACCCCATGGGGTGTCAGGGCAGGGAGCCAGGGGTGGCAGCTGGGGAATGAACCACAGCACCGTTGGATGCGGGTTTGGTGGCCATCACTCCCGAGCTGATCTCTCCTCTGGAAAAGCCTGATACACAGCTGGAGAGCCTGTTTTCCCACGGGACCTGAAGAAAGGAGAAGCTCAGCAGCTGATGGCAAGGCTTAAGGTGCGTAAACACGACTTTAACCCTGTGCCCAGGGTCCAGGCGGTGAGATAACCACAGGTAAGACGGGGAGATGAGGCTGCACATGAAGCACAGCTGGCGTTGCATCTCCACTCCTGGGAAGAAACAGGAGAGGCACACATGGGGCTGGTATGTCCAATCCTTTCCAGGTCAGTGACTTGCTGTAAAGAAGTTTCCCTTCTGCCCCCAGAGCCGTACAGTGACGCAGGTGCTCTAAAGCAGAACGGTTTTACCTCCATCTGAAAGCCACAGCTGCCTGCACACTGAGTTCGGTGCAGGCGGAGCAAGCCCAGCAGTCATCTCTGTACCCTTCAGAGGAAAAATAATGTATGTGTGTAGGGTTAATTCTTCTTTTCGGAGGTTTTATCCTTTTGATTATATATAGTCTTGTTTTGCAGAAGGGCTTCTGGCTCAGCTGGGGAGCAAGGCTCAGATTTTGAAGCCTGGAGGCTCATCTCAACCTCTCCAAAACCAGGGTCTCTGGGCACATCATGGAGTGCCCTGGTTCACCTTCCTTCTGCTCCTTGGGTGTAAGTGCTCCGGGGCTGAGGCTTGAACGACACCTAACAAAGAGGAGCCTTGCTCTTGGCTGGGGCATCTTGATGGTCATGAAGTTGTAAATGAAAAATTATGAAGATGTTTTTTCTACATGTATCTGAGAGTCTTGCTATGTCCCTAAATTTACAGTGGAGAAATCAAAGCAGCGAATTAAGTGGTACAGACACCATCAGACACTTGGCAGCAAAGCTAAGAGTTTCATGAGCTTTGATCAACCTGGTCTAGTGGGTGGTGTCCCTGCCCACGGCAGGGGGGTTGGAACTCAATGATCTCTAAGGTCCCTTCCAACCCAAAGGGTTCTATGATTCTGTGCTAAGCAGAAGACCACGTTTTGCCTTGCTCATTAGAGCCCAGCACAGCCTGAGGGGGACAGGGAGGTGGCAAGGGGGACAGGGTGGTTTGCAGAGCTTTCAGAGCACTGCAAAACTTATTATGAGTCTCCCAAAACCAAGTGAAACCCTTGGGAGGGTTGTATGCTCTTGGAGGTTCAACAGCACAAAAAGACACTGAACAACCCTCCCTGCAAATCTGCAAGTTATGTCAGCTGTGGACTCAAGATCACTTTTGGGTCAGTTTACCTGGCACACGTGATGCTGATAGCTTTACGCTTCGAGTCGCCTGCAGGACTGTCAGAGTGGCACAGGCAGCCACTGCCTAATCCAGACTAAATCCTCCTGGTACAGAGATGAACCAGCAAATAACTCTCACCACCTCTAACCCAGCAGGCTTCATTTCACTCAGCTCAGCACAGCATTCTTTTTTTTTTTTTTTTGCTCAAGTGAGAGCTCAAAGCCAGCTGTACACGCTTGGGGGTGTTTTTGGAGCCCCATGAGAATGTCACTTCCCAAGTGACCTTGCTCAGCCACCCCAGCTGCACCCAGCAGCACGGACCTCATCACCAAGTGATGATGGATAATCTTAGTCACAGATTAAGGTCTTCTTCCACCCTTCCAGAGTAAGGGGGACCCCATGGCTCCATTGCCCC
Source organism: Pterocles gutturalis (assembly GCF_000699245.1). Taxonomy (NCBI): domain Eukaryota; kingdom Metazoa; phylum Chordata; class Aves; order Pterocliformes; family Pteroclidae; genus Pterocles; species Pterocles gutturalis. Next base: position 44,338 of record NW_010135907.1, on the reverse strand, counting down.
AGGGCTGAGGGCACACAGGGCTGTGCACGTGTCTGTGCCAGGGGGTCTGTGGCCACCAGATAACAGTGTTCATGGGGGAGCATGAAGTAACTCACCGGGGCTCTGCTGACCCTGCACTGTACAGAGAAGAGAAGAGAAGAGAAGAGAAGAGAAGAGAAGAGAAGAGAAGAGAAGAGAAGAGAAGAGGTAGGGTTGGAATGGACCTTAAAGATCATCGAGTTCCAACCCCCTGCCATGGGCAGGGACACCTCCCACTAGCCCAGGTTGCTCAAAGCCACATCAGCTTTTCAGATGCTCTCCTGCGATGGTTTCAGGTCTTGTTTGCCACTTGAGGGAGTTATACTCAGGCTGGATAAGAAGGAGAAGGGAGGATAAGTCCCACTCCCTGAGCTCAAATCACCTTCAGCCACAGCTTAAACACGTTGGCTTGAACCTACCTATGAGCTTGCCACTGCCAACCACAGAGGACTCATTCCTGTCCTTTCTCCCACAGCTCCAAGCCACCAGTCCCTGTCCCCTGCTCTGTCTCAGCCTTCGTGCTGGCAGATTCAGCGCTGACTTAGCAGAAACCCATTCCCTTTTCTCACTCGGTTATTTTTGTGGCAGATTCGTAGTTTGGGTGTGTGGAGGCTCTGCAACACCAAAGCTGATGCAAGGGAGAGTGACAGCAGGGTGGTGGAGGATGGCCCCAGGCTGCCCCTGGCTGGGGGATGATCCCTACGGATGCGAATGCCATCGGAGATGATTCCCAGGTCATATGGGATCACAGCAGAAGCAGAGATGGTCCTTTGGGGCTACAGTGATAACTGAAAGGAAAGGCCTGAGACTGGGGGAACTGGGAAGAGATGTTGTCAGGTTGCTGGGACAATCCCAACATGGCATGGTGGTGGCTGGGAGGTGCTGGGGGAGCTCTGGGGTTGCACCAGTTGTGAGGCACTTGATGGTTGAGTAGCAGCAGGATGGTGGGATGCCCAGTGCCATGCCTATGGGATAAGCCCGTTTAGAGGTAGCACAGGGCTGGATGTGTAGCCACCACGTTCCTGCGCTCAACCTAGTTCTTCTTTCCGTTTACACCTCTGGGAACCTCCTCTTCAAGCTCTGAAGTGTCTATGGAGCAAGTTGTCCTTGAAAATGAGCAGGGGCACAGCCCTGAAATCTCTAGATGCTGCCCTCTCTAGGGGTAATGCTGTAATAAACTCAACCTTTCTGGCAGGAACAAGAGGGCAATTAAGGAACCCTTAATTTCTATGGGTCCTTACAAACACATCACTAATCTGCAGCCATGGCAGGGGAGTTGGCACTAGACGATCTTTAAGGTCTCTTCCAACTCAAACCATTCTATGATTCTATGATTCTATGAAAATTCAGTCAAACCAGCCTGGGTATTCAAAGGACTATCCTGCCCTGTGAGCCTTTTTCCATCATCCTGCCTCTGTTCTCCTTCCCCATCGCCATCCCCCAGCCACCCTTCCCCTTCTTCCTTTCCCAGCTCTCCTTCCCCACTTGTGAACAAAGGAACTTAACAAAACAGTGCTTCGCTGAAAGGAAAAGAGGCGAGGGAAACAGGAAAGCAGATGATATAACAACAAACAGCCATCATCCAAAGTACACAGAGAAATGTTCAGCTCTCCCTTTCTCTTTGCTTTTCCAGGGCCTCCTAGGAAAACTGGCTACTGCCTCCATCCTGTAGCTTCCTGCTGTGCGCAGTTCACTGGTGTCAAGCCTCAAGCTATGCATTTCTCCCAGGCAGCAGATATCCATCCATCCATCCATCCATCCATCCATCCCCCCATTAGCCACTACTCATCGTTAGCTATTCAGTGATGTCCTTAGCAGGAACCCCATACTGTCCTCTCTGAGAAGAAAACTTCCTAAATAAAGTCAAAACCCAAGGGCAGCCCATTTTTTATGCACAATTTCTGAGAGCAGTTGTGTTAAACTAAGGTCTCAAGGTCATGGTGTGAGAGAAATTTGACCCACGGAGTGCTTGTGGACCTCCAGTTTCCATCTCCAGGTTCACTGTGTGCTCAAGCAGGGGTGGAAGAGGAGATACTCATGAGCAGGAGCATGGGGAGATGCACTTCTGGTCACATTGCCTGATGAGTGATGTGGTGCCGAGCAAGGGATGAGCTGTTCCCCTGCTCATTATTGTTGCCAGATGAGTGGGGGACTTTTACAATGGCTGGTTTTGGATAATCAAATGCTGATTGTGACAAAAGAAGGAGGGCTGCACTCCTCGTCCCTCCTGCACCCCATGCTAGGCATGGAGGGGAGCAGGCACAACCCCCTGCCCTCTCCCGCAAGGCTTTGTTCCTAGGGATGACACACAGCGTCCCGGATGTGACTGCAGATCCCACCCCCCCACGACGCCCTGCTCCGTCTGGGGTTCTTGTGTGATGCCCAGAACAATATGTTGTGGTTAGGGATGCCTGGGAGAGTGCTGGGAGGCTCCCTGCTCCCCCTTCTCTCTGCTAGTGCTGGTGGGGGGGAGGCAGCTTTCAGCCATCTGGTAGCTGTGGGTTTGGTGGAGGTCCCACAGCAAGGGAGAAGAAGCGGTCACCAGTGCTGTTCCTAGACAGGGAGGCCAGTGTTTGGCACTGACTTGGCCACAGATGGGTTGTGTGACTTGGACACAGGATGCCCTCGGGCATGGTAGGATCACAGGATAGCTCATGTGGGAAGGGACGGCAGGAGGTCTCCAGACCAACCTCCTGCTCATGCAGGGCCAGCTCTGCGGTCAGACCAGGTTGCTCAGAGCTTTACCCAGTTGAGTCTTGGAAAACTCTGAGGTTGGAGGCAGCACAGCCTCTCTGGGTATCCTGTATCACTACTGGACTGTCCTCATAGTGGGAACATTTTTCCTTATATCCAGTCTGAACCTCCTTTGTTTCAGCTTATGCCTGACATCTGTTGTCCTCCCGCCATGCACCACTGTGTAGAGACTGTCTTCATCATAGAATCACAGAACAGTTTGGGTTGGAAGGGACCTTAAAAGATCATTGAGTTCCAACCCCCTGCCATGGGCAGGGACACCTCCCACTAGCCCAGGTTGCTCAAAGCCTCATCCAGCCTGGCCTTGAACCCCTCCAGGGATGGGGAATCCACAGCTTCTCTGGGCAACCTGGGCAAGTGTCTCACCAACCTCACAGGAAAATGTTTCTTCCTAATATCTAATCTGAATCCACTCTCTTTCAGCTTAAAACCGCTACCCCTCGTCCTGTCACTCCACTCCCTGGTCAAGAGTCCCTCCCCATCTCTCCTGTAGCCCCTTTTAAGTACTGGAAGGCTGCTCTAAGCTCTCCCTGGAGCCTTCTCTTCTCATCATCTTCATATCCACCTTTCTATTAGTTCCCCACCAAGGCTGTCTTTTCTCCACCCCGCACCATCAGCCTCTGCTCCCAGGCCATGTGCTGCGCTGCCCTGAGCATCTTGGTGGCCCTTTGCCAGTCCATCTGGGACTCACTCCCATGTGTCCCTGCGTCTCTTGTCTTGGGGGCTGAAAACTGGATGTAACATCCAGATATGGTGTTGGCAGGGCTGAGCAGAGGGGAAGGATCCCCTCCCTCGACCTGCTGGCAGCACTCTGCCTAATGCAACCCAAAGGGGCTGTTGGCCTTCTTCACTGTGATGATGCATTGCTGGCTCATGGTCAACCTGGTGTCCACTGAGACCCCCAGGCCCTTTTCTGCAGAGCTGCTCCCCCACCGGTCAGCCCCAGCCCGTGCTGTAGCATGGGAGCTACTCCTTCCTAGGTGCCAGACTTGGCATTTGCCCTTGATTAAGTTCATAAATATCCTTGAAGTATCAAGTCAAAGAGAGTGACCAGCCAGCAGGTGCCTTCTGGGTTTGGCTTAGTCACATGGATTTTTGCTTTGAAATAGTTTGGAAAGTCTCTTCCAGGACCTACCTGCAGCTTGCAGGGGGTCTAAAATGTCTGGTTTCACTTCTCTGTTTATTTGGGATGTGTGATGGCTGAAAGCTCAGACAGTGATGCCATGTGGGCCAGTGAGATAACCAAGAACAGGAGAACCATGTCTCAGAAGAAAACCTTCTGCACCATCCAGTGCCAAAGGGAGGACTTGTGGGAGCTCTGGGGGACCTCAGACAGGACTTTTCCTGCCAGCACTTCACTGCAAAACCCTCAGAAGGAGTTAGGGGCTTCTGTGTCCTCTGGGGGCCACGGCACTGTCAGGAGGGAAGGGTAACCATGTCCTTTCAGGCTTTGGGAGTCCTGTGGACTCTTGGGTGAGATATCCTCAACATGTTCTTGTTTGCACAGCCATTTTGAGGAGGCAGGGGACACACGCTTGTGTATGGCAAGGAGTTGGGCTTTGGGTGGTCTGGACTTCTCTGTCCTTGCTTGCTGGTTGGATTCCTCTTGTTACACAGGTCCTGAGCTGACCCGCAGAGCCAGCGTGGTGTGGGGTATGTTTGTCCCAGGATCTGCTAGTCATCTTCCTTTGCTGTGTGCAAGTCCTTTGGCCAACAAGAGTGTTGGGAAGATGGTCATCGCGTTTGGTAGAGGGAAGGCAGAATAATGTTCCTCTCCACTAATTAGCCAAGGAGCAACTGTATCTTTGAAGGCCATATGAAGTGAGACGTGTACGAAGATGCCATTTCTTTTCTGTGGATGAAGACAAAGACCCCCTTGGCTCCTTTGACAGGGAGCTCCCATTCTTCCCCAGCTTACCACAGCAGCCGTGCAGGGTCTTGTCCTCACCATAGAGAGGCCCCTTCCCCAGACCAGAGGATTTATTCCCAGGACTTCCCCCCCCCAGGGCTGCTCATTCATCTCTTGAAGAGAGAACAGAGCCTGTCAGAAGAGCAGATGCAGAGCAGGCAGAGCTCCCCATGAGATCCTTCACCACCAGAGATGATAAACAGATGGGGAAATCTGCTGGGAAATGCATTGACGTAAGAAGTAGGTGAGAGGCTGGAGCATTGTCTCCAGGGAGGTGGAAACACACTGAGAAAGCTGGATGCAAAGCCCAATGCACAATGGCTCTTTGATTGTCCCAGACAGAGAGCTGCTAATGGACCATTTCCTCTCCCAGCCCTCCCTGTGGGTCAGAGATGTCTTGCCCTCACCTTATCTCTCACCCTGACTTCTCTCTGGGATTTCCTCTGACCCCCTTCAGCAAGCTGCTGGGCTCCGGTCATCCCAGGCTAGTGTCCCTTTGACATCCTTCTGTCACCAGAGCTGCTGTGGCTGGAGGCATTGCCCGTCAGAGGATAATTTACCGCTGCAGACACGGGTTTACAGAGTGGAAAAGCCTCACCATTCCCATCCAGAGGGAAAGGGGGATCAGGCAATTCTCCAGGACCTTGGGGCTTGGCTCAATCTGACCCAACAGCCTTCCTCAGAGGGGTTTTCACACCAGGGCTGCACCCTACTGCATCAGTCCTTGGAAGGGCAGAGCCATCCATGCAATTGCCATCCATGCAATCGCCATCCATGCAATCATTTGTGTGTTTTGCATGATATAACTCTCCCTTTTCCTCCAAAATTAAATGGGGAGTAGGGCCCCCATGCAGCCCACCCTCTCCCAGATAGGCTGCCAGGAGAGCGGTGCCTCAGGCCAGTGCACGTGGGACAGGAGCATGTCCAAAAAACTCATCCCTGCAGCATCTGGGTGCTGAGCTGGTCTTTTTTATTAATTTTTAATTACTGGGGCTGAATTTTAATAAACGGTGTAATTCCACTTTACATCCCTGCCCCAGGGCCAGGTCGCTGGCATCAAAGAGTCCCTAATGATGAGGTTAGGGGTTTTTGTAGCTAATGCAAGAAAAATTCTTCTTGGATTTGGAAATACAGGAAACTAGTTGCCCCACGGTGGGGAGGGAGTTACCGGGGCTGCCTGATGCAAAGCTGCTGGGAGGCTCTGTCAGCCAGACATACATTGCTGTTTATAATACTTCATAATGAGCAATACTACAAAGTCCTTTCTTTATTCATTTCTCTCTCCAGCACTTCACAGCATGCAGTAACTTGGGTTTATAAATTAAACATGCTCCTTGTTTTAATAGATCATCTACTTCTTATTCCATGATGTTATAATAGGGTTTTTAATTGCCTGTCATAGAATCGTGCATCCTCCTCGCAGGCTGGGAGCGCGAACGTAACCGTTGGCCCATGTCAGTATTGAATGGGGCATTTACATCTTCACATTAACAAAAGCGGGGAACACAAGCGGGTACAAGGAACAGTCATCATTAACAAGAATTGTTTTCTGTGGCAAAAAATAAGGAAACCCAGGCCAAAAATACAAACAGATTTATTTTTTTTTCCCCCCAAAGGGAAAGGCATTGCACAGTGTTTTAATTATTGCTGAGTTTAGTTTCAACTGATACATGTCCAACAGCTTGAACCCAGATTATGGTTCAAAGGGCTGAGGCAGGGGGCTAGAAGACCCACTCCAAGGGTGGCCACACACCCATGAGCTGGTGCTTAAATTGGACCATCCAGCTTCAGACCCCTGTTCTGCTTCATTTGCTGCGAGAGACGGGGACAGTTTTCACTGCTTCTGCGCTCAGCAGTGCTAAAATCTGTGCCACTGGTTGAATCACTCCACCTGAGGTGTCCCTGCCAGGGCCTGTGAACCCCGGGCAGGAGAGGGTACAGGGAGATGGAGAACACGGCAGTGGGTACTGTTCTGCTGCTGTATTCCACCCTGGTGCACCCCTGTGGTGCTGCGGTCTCTGCAGCCCAAGCGGGTGTGCTGGAGGGGAGGAGAGCCAGAAAAAGGCAACGAGATGGTTAATGGAGATGGAGCTGGACCTCCTCCCTTTCTGCTGTGCCATCACCTGGTAAGAACTTGCTGGCGGGCAGTGTGCATTGGGTATTGCTCCTCTAAGAGCTGCGGTTTGTCTTGTAATTTGTTGTATTTCATCTTGTTCACAGGCTTGAGAGCGGGGTGTGCAAACCTCATGAAGTTCAACAAGGCCAAGTGCAAGGTCCTGCACATGGGTCAGAGCAATCCCAAGCACAAATACAGGCTGAATGGACTGAGAGTAGCCCTGAGGAGAAGAACTTGGGGGTGTTGGTCTATGAGAAGCTCAACATAACCCGGCAATGTGTGCTTGCAGCCCAGAAAGCCAACCGTGTCCTGGGCTGCATCAAGAGAAGCATTAGCAGCAGGCTGAGGGGGGGGATTCTCCCCCTCTGCTCTGCCCTTGTGAGACCCCACCTGGACTACGGTGTTCAGCTCTGGGGCCCCCAACATAAGAAGGACATGGACCTGTTGGAGCGAGTCCAGGGAGGCCACAGAGATGATCAGAGGGCTGGAGCACCTCCTGTATGAGGACAGGCTGCGAGAGTTGGGGTTGTTCAGCCTGGACACCTGAGAGCAGCTTCCAGTGCTGAAAGGGGGCTACAGGAGAGATGGGGAGGGACTCTTGATCGGGGGGGAGTGACAGGATGAGGGGTAACGGTTTCAAGATGAAAGAGGGGAGATTTAGATTGGACATAAGTAAGACATTTTTCCCTGTGAGTGTAGTGAGGCAGTGGCGCAGGTTGCCCAGAGAAGCTGTGGATGCCCCATCCCTGGAGGGGTTCAAGGCCAGGCTGGATGAGGCTTTGAGCAACCTGGGCTGGTGGGAGGTGTCCCTGCCCATGGCAGGGGGCTGGAACTAGATGATCTTTAAGGTCCCTTCCAACCCAAACCATTCTATGATGATCGATGCTTCTATGATTTCAGGTTTTTTCTCCAATTTTTCAAGGTCATTTTGAATTCTCATCCAGTCGTCCCAGGTGCTTGTGGTCCAGCATGATATACGTATTTTAGAAGTGTGTTCCCTGGGCCATCATTTGAGTCAATAAATGAAAATACTGAATAGAAGCAACTTTATGCCCAATCCAGGAGGACACTGCTTAAAATCTTCTCTTTGCCTGCCTGAAAACCATCAGCAGTGACTTCAAGTATCTTTTATTCAATTGTTCCCAAATTCACTTTCCCGTATTTCCTTAATTTGAGAGAATTTGTGAAATGTCAGATGGGACTATTTCAAAAGCTTTACCTAAATTGCAGCTCGTTTCAGCTCCTCGAGAGGGATCCTGAGCTGGACATTACTCTGGTTTGGGCAATTTATTCTTGACAAAATTTACTATCCCTTCTTACCCCCATATTCTCTTCTGGCTTCGTTATCAACTGTTTGTTTAACAATTTGTTCTGGGAGCTTTCCAAAGCGCAAAGTTAGGCTCCTGGTATGTAATTCCCCTTTTTAAAGAGAGATATTGTCCCTGCTGGTTTCTGCCCCACAGGACCTTTCCTAGCGCCATGTGGCTGTGAAGAGGATTGCCACTGCTTCCTCCGCTCACCTCCTGCGGGACCATCCTCCTCCTGTGCTGACTCCATCTCCTCCATCCCACCTAAACTGCCTCCAGCCGGTTTCTTTCTGCTCCACTCCTTGCTTTGATTAACATGTAATTAAAGTGAATCAGCTGGTGACGAGGAACTTTTTTTGTGAACGCAGCACTGGCCTTTTCTGAGTCATCTTTTGGTTTGTTTTTTTTTCCTCTTTCTTTTCCTTCTGACATATTTGTAGGTCCTCCCATTGCCCTCCCACCCTTGTTAACCAAAACTCATTCATCCCTTCCTGTGTGGTTTCACAATATGCTGGTTTTCGGTGTGAATGGGTAACGAGCTCCCACGGTACCCACCTCCCTCTGCCCTGTGTTGGCTGCCCCTGGGTTTGCAACAGGATCACTGAGGCGGTCGTATTTTCTGCTTCCTTCCAGCAGGATAAACCACCTGGTGCCTTTAGGGCTGTCCCCCGCTGCGCTGGTTGTCCTCCTTCCCCAGGAGCTGCCCACTGTCAAAATCAGCCAGTTTGGGTCCAGCGTCCCTCTGCCCTTGCTCTTGCATCTCCCTGTTTGGGAGAAAAAGGAACTCCCTTTGTGGTCACTCTCCCCCAAATCACTGTCCCCTCCGGTTCCCAGCCAGCTCCTCATGGTGATAGTCCAACCCAGGTAGCTATTTGTCCATCTGACCTGAAGCATTGTCCCCAGGTGTCCTAGAGACCACGAGGACTGTGTCGCTGCCCGTTATCTCCAGTTGTGGGTAATTAAAATAACGTCCTTCGTTTTGAGTGTTCTTGATAACTGGAAGAACCCCTTCTACCTCTTCCTCACATCTCCTGCCATGGCTACATCCCAGCGCTGCCTTCCTTTCCTCTGCTCTTCCCAGATTACCTCTGTAAGGATGTAAGCTGGTTTCTGTGCTGTGAGTTTTTTGTGCATAAGGTCGTCATTGTGGCTGTGCCTTAAGAATTCATGTTGTCCTTATTTATTTCTGAGGTTCTTGGGGGAGGTTGTAGAGACACAGTAGATAATCGCTGCGTCGCCCTTTTCCCTTCATTAGGTTGCCCTTAAACCAGCACTGTAATTTCTCCAAGAAAACTGGATCCTCCTCCATCCCCAATATTTATGTACCCCTGCCCAGGGTGGGGGGTTCTCAGTGTGAAAATTCAGCCACCAAAATCTTTGTCCCCAGCCAGAGCTGGGCGACATGTCTCCCAACGCTCGTCCCAATGATCATGCAGGCTGAAGATTTCATCTGCCACCCAAACCAGTGGGTAAAGCCAACCTGCATCACAAACAAGAGACCCAGGATGTAGGAGACAGGTAGTTAAAATGGAAATTGGGGTCTGAGATTGGCACCAAACACTTCAGGAAAATATTATAATTATCTGCTGCAAATATTGCTGGTTGCAGCAAGAGATTGGAGCATCCATTCTCTGGTCTTATTCTGTAATCCAAGAGTTTATTTACTGTGCGCTGCAAAACAGGGCCCTTCCTCCCTCCCCATTTTGTGTTGAACAAACAATGCCATGTCTCTCCTGCCCCTGCAGTATTAGAAAAAAACTGGGTCATGCATGTAATTCTGCAGAGGGAAACAAAAGGCCATTCTGCCCCTGTTGGATCTCATATTTATGGATGCTGGGGCTCATGACGGTAATTCTCGCTTGAATACAGCATATAGTTAATAGCTAATATTTTGGCAGTTGCATTTTTATGTGCAGATTTGGGGAGAGATTCATGTCACAGTGGACAAGACAGTAAAATGTGACTGACACATAGAACTGCTTGCAGACTTCCCAAAGCACCAGATTCCCATCTCCGCTTTGCCTTCTGGCTTTTCACACACTCTCCCATTTTGGAGGGTGGTGTTGATAACTAATTCTTTCCTCTGTTTACATTCTGCCCCATTTTTTTAAAAACTTGCAGCATGTCTGCATGTAAAACTGGATGGTCGATGAATTTATTAGAAGTATAATGTCGACATCTGTTCTCTACTCACAGAGGGACAATTTCAGGAAGGTGGTAAATTGTGGAGCTGTGGGAATATGCTCGCATCTACTTGCTTGTACATTGTGCATGTTGATTTTATAGATGCTCATGTAAATAGTGGGGAAACTGAACTTTGGCTTGGTGAATGGGCTGAAATCACCAGCAGCAAAAACTGGTGTGTATCTATTGATTTCTGGCACATTTGAGTGTTTCTGTGTGCTCCTCTGTGCATTTAGCCCAGTATTATCTCTTATATATGCACTCAGTGATTCGTTGCAGTAAGAACAATCTCAGGCCAAAAAAATGAAAATAAGAGTAAAAAACCAAAACAAAACAAAACAAACCTGGAAAAATGTTTCCATGGCTGTGACTGAGAACAGAAGTGTTCCTGCTTTGCTGAGGTCAGGATGTAGCACAACCACTCCCCTCCGAGCAAAGCTGACACAAAGAAGGTGATGAAGCAAAAATCACTGCCTTGATCAGCCTGGGATTATCCAGCATAATCCTGCAGGGTGAGATGAGGTCTTAGGGCACAAACATTGCCTTCCAAGCGTGTCCATTCTTGCATGCTGCTCCATTTCTCTGGCAAATCTGGAGGAACATATGGTCTAGCAAAGCAGTGCTACAGACCCCTCTCTAACTTCCCCAAGGCACGCACACAACTCCGCATCATTACACATCACCTAGACACTAAATATCTGCTGCATCTTTTAATTTCTGCATTTATTTTTCCAATAACAGCCAACTAAGGCTGGGGGTCTGCGCTTCGCCATTGCAGCCTCTCCTGGTACCGCAGTGCCTATATCCCCAAAACAGCCCTGTGTGCATTATTTCTTCTCACTGATGATCCAAATAAATTCTGTTAGCCAAGGCACTGGCAGGACTTCTGGAGTAAGTAAGAGCACCATCATCAGAGCTGATATTGCCCTACAGCATCCCATTCAGAAGAATTTTAAGCAGCCCAAGCCCTGGCACACAGGTTTGCTCCTCCTGACCTGGAAAGCAAACCAGCAGGACAGCCCTGGGAGTGATGGTTACAGCCATCCTGTTCCTGGAGGACTACAGCAAACACGTGCAGCATCCCTGCCACCCCTCCTTACACAGAGGACTGGAGGACGCGGTCCCTCGGCGGTGTGGGTGGGCATCACCGGGGAGAACAGGGGGTGTGTGGGGATGTGGTGAGGAGCTGCAGGAACGGCTGGCCCCTACACAGTGCCCTGGAGGGGCCAGTGATTAAAAATACCTTATAACAGGGTCATGCCACCACTGAAATAGGCATTTTGCACTCTAACTCATGGGTTTTGGCGCTTAGGCAAACGACATGCCCTGTTCCCAGCCCACTCTCTGCCCAGTTCCTTCCTTGATGGTTTTGCTCCTGCTGTAGCAGAAAGAAAGAAAAATGTGAGCAGAAAAGAGGGAGGGTGAGGCATACGCACATCTCATTTTTTTTTTCATTTTTTTATTTGTATTTCATCTGTCTTTCATTTAATACACCAGTGACATTTGCATGTTCCCTGAAATGCCACCTAGGAATGAAAACACATTAAGAAATAGCTTGACATAAAGAGCCAGGCATCCTTCAGCGGGGCTGACTGTGTGGCAGCCTGCAGGCACAGCATCTTCTGTGCCCAGCCCTCCCTGCAAACCTCTGGGATGCAGTGGGAAGATGCACCGGCTCTGCACTGCAGATCACAGAGGCTCCTGCTCTTCAGTTTTGTCTTATGTGATCCTTCTGCCACTTGCCAGAAAAACTGACATCTAGAAAGTAGGAAATGTTTTTGCACAGAGGCGTTCCCCTGCCCCCTCCAGCTCTGCTTGTGCTGTGTGCTGTTCCTTCAAGGCTTTAATGACTTGCTATTTCTAGGAAACTGCAGGCAGACATAGAGGACACCATAATAAACATAAAAATAAATATAAAATACAAAATAACATTAAAATAAAAATAAAAATATACTGCTGAAGGCAGTTAGTGCTGCGATGCAGATAGCTCCTGTTCTGGGAAGCTCCCTGGGCCAGGCACAGCAAGGCAGCAGGAGCCTGTGCAGGCTGGTGAATGAATTTACCCTTCAGACACAGGGGCTTTGGGGATAATATCACACATCCTTCACTGAGGAACTGCTGTTTGTAGCCTTGAACTGGGTGATTGATGGCTTCTGCAAAACATCTCTGCAATTGTAGCTGACAAGTTTGGTGCAGACAGACAGGACAACCCTTCTTATCCCCTAAATTGTGTATGCCTTTAGACCTGCTATGGCAGTTTGGGTGTGAAACCCAGCCCAAAAGTGGGTTTGTACATGGCACTTTGTATCCTAACCTTGGCTGGAAGCCTTACCCACCACTTTGTATGTGCCCTTCCCAGGGGATGAGATGCTCCAGAAGTACCCATTTGGCCTCAGCGCAGCCCTGGGGCTGTCCGGCTCTGGGCTCAAGTCCAGTGCTGGAGCTGACCTGTTTCATGCTCCTGGGCAAATCCTTGCCATGGGGATAATCCTGCCCAATGCCAGTCTCCAAGGGGAGTGTGGCAGCTTCATTAGCTGATGTTTAGGGAAGGCTTTGAGCAGGAAAAGTGTATTCAGTGTTAAAAATGAATGAGCATCAGTAATGCCAAAAATGTGTGTGATAGAGAGGGAGAGAAGGACAATATCGGAGGACAAAATGCTCAGGGAGCAAAGAACTGGCCCGGGGAGAGCGACAGCTTTGCTTGCACCCAGGCAGAGGGCATGGCTATAGCCCTGGCCCTGGCACAGTGTCCAACTGTCCCACCTTGCCCTGACACACAGACCAGTGGAAATTTCTCATCATCCATGCAGGATGTCTTGGCAAAGAAGCATCTTCCCTGGTGGGGGCTAATAATGCAACGGGTAGGCTGTGCTTCCAGTCTGGGAGCAAAGATGGGGATGGCTGAGGCCACGCTGAGCAATGACAGTCATGCAGCAACATCTGCCACCTTGAAATGGGAATACAAGCCTCTACCTATCAGGTTCATCAAGTACATCTGCTTTTACAGGGTCTGGAACAAAATTACCAAGTATTCAGCACATCCTGTGCAATGAACAGCCCCATGAAACCTGCCTCATTCCTTCTCTCACTTCTCCTTAGGGCCAAGGTCATCCTTCTTCCAAAGCAGGAGGATGCACCTTCCTGGGCTACCAGAGCAGGAGATCTCCCCATGGGGAGCCACAGCTCCCTGGGCTTTCGTTGAGTTTGTGATGACGTTAGCTCAGGCTTTGCCATGAAGAGATGGGCATGAAAAGACATGGAAAGGAGGATGATTCCTTCATCTGAGAACTCGAATGTAGTCATGAATGAAGAGGCAAACCTGCTGGTTCACACGGTTTCCCTGCTGCTCTTCAGGGTCCATCTCACACTGCAGGGAACCTGGCAGCACCCTGTCCAGAGCACTGCTCCGTGGAGCTCCTCCTGCCCCCCCAGGCAGCTCAGCCCTTGGCCAGCTGGGACACAGAAGCTCTCTCTGCATCTCCAGCACATTTCCCAAAGGCTCAGATGGGAAAGGACCTTATAACCCTTCTCTTCCCAGTCCTCTAGCAAAAACCGTCTTTGATCTCTTGTGTATTACCCCTGTATCTCCCTTGTGACGTGGTTCTGTGAGGGGGAAGGAAATGTCCTCTGGTCCCAGTACCCAGGTGAAGGTATGGATCTCATGCACACATGCTGCAAGTACACTGTGCCTCGTGCTCCCAGGGAAATGAGGACACTTCCTACTCTCTCCCTGAGGAGCACAGCTGAGCTGCTTGCAGCGAAAGTACTGCCAAGCTTCCCAGATGAACTGCATGTCACTTCCCACGTCTCTGGAGTAGCAGCTCTGACATTAAGTTAACAAGAGCTGCCAGCATGCCAGGAGCATTCCCCCTTTTGGATGTTTTTCCGAGCAGAATGCTAGCTCTGAGCCCTTTTGAACTGGTGGCCCACCACCACGGTAGACTAGCGAGGTGGGGCAAACCATGTGAGACCCAGGACAGTTAGAGTAGGGACCAAGAGAACATTTGGAGCAAGTCCTTGGACCGACGTTTCACATCACAATGGGTGCCTACAGCAGTGGGATCTGCAGAAGGTTGGTACTGTGGGATCCAGGGAGGACTGAGCATGAGGTGCAGCAGGACAGCAAGGTTGTGCTGTAATCGGAATTTCTGCTCAGAAGCAGCTTTCCCACTAACAGCACTGGGTGCAGCCTTACACAACCATTGCTTTCCCAGCCAGCCCACTCTTTATCAGAGGATGAGAATGAAAACTGTTTGATATTTCTCATCCAAGGGAGAGAGATTCAGAGGATGGATGTTGGCCATGGGGTTTCAAAGACGTTTCTTCAAGTCTCTTCTTTATGGTAAACATCGTGTGTGACCCTTGGCAAACCAGTAACTCGCATTCTGTTGGAACATCTAGATTGAGTTCCTGTTTGACACTGAATTATAACATGTAATGAGCTCCTCCTGTTGAGTTCAACAGCTTGTGTTTGACTAAAGCACAGATTTCCCATCTGTTCTTCAGCCTCGGTCCTTTTTGCTGCAGTATCACACTGCGAGCTGGTACAGATGATCCCCCTAAATCCCTCAAATCCTTTTCTAGATACACTGAGTCCCCACCCTATAAGCACTGCTTGTGTTCCTCGTTCCCCAGTATATCCCACTGCACAGAGTGATATTCATCCTATGCTGCTGGAAGAGATACGGACCACAGTACAACTGCACCCTCACTGCAGTTACTGGTTATCCCACCAATCTTTCTGCAATCCCCAGCTTTTCCCAGCAATTATATTTAATTTTGCCCTCAAACTACTGGCAGAGTTGAGCAGTACTGGAATTAGCAGCTCTTCCTCCAGTCTCTAGTGAAGGAAACAAAATATGATATTTTGCCTGGAGCTATCTGCACCATTTCAGCCTAACTAGGTGCTGCACAGGTCATTCCTTTTGGTAGGGGTGGGTTATCCTACACCCCGTGAGGCTCTGACATGTGGGCTACTGCCCTGTAGCAGCCCCTCCAGGGGAAGACCTGAAAAAGAGCCCGTCTTTGATAGAAAAAGGGAAGGAAACTGCTGGGAGCAATGAAATAGAAGGATACGGAAAATCTTGGGCTTTGGCTTAGTGTAAGGCCTTGCTGTCCTCTCCTACAACCTTGCTTCTTGTTCTTCTGGAAAATGGGCGCAGTGTTCCCTAAGATCATCATGGTGGTCCCTCCATGTCTCAGCAACTGGAGACGCAGCAGAGGGGAGGTAAGAGGGCTGACAGTGCCAGAGCACACTGGGAAGCCTGATTTCCTTAATATTAGGCTGGGATTTGCAGAGTTATTTTCACGTGGAATTGGGGGCAAGCTTCAAATAACATTAATGGAACTAAAATCCTGAACCATTTTGTTTTGGAAACACAGCAATTTTTGAAGACTGGCATCCAAGATACCTGGCAGCATTTGGATAAAAGTAATTGGATTCCCAGTGATTTTAGGGCTGCTCAGGGGAGGGGGAGCTGCCAGGACAGACCATGGCAGATGCCTCTGTTCAGTACAATAGGTACGTGGAGAATTGTTACTAATTGCTGGGGTTTGATATTTTATTATAGAAAGCCTCTGAATTTGACGTCAGATTTTGAAGGACAGTGATGGAGGTCTTTGAGAGGGGATGGAGGGCTAGTAGGACAGGGAATAACTAATTTCACACCCTTCAAGGGGTCTTAGCCAGGCCTACTTCAAATTATCGTGAGGCTGGCAGAGAACATGGGTGCAGACAAGGCTGGGAATGAGACCTGAACTGATGAACAAACATTTCTTTCAGATGTGGCTTTTCTCTTTCATTTCTGCACTCATGGGCAGCCAGCCCCAACACCCACATCACTCCCTGCATTGCTGGGGGTCTCTCCGAGACGTGTCTTGTCTGACCATCCAATATGTATGCAGGAAGTGCCATTAGCACAAACCCGAAATCCAGCCCCGCACTGCACGCCACCACCCCTGCCTCCCTCCTCCGCCGGGCACAAGCTCAGGGTATCCCGATGCGAACGTGAAGCTGGGGACTGCCAGGAGTAAATGTCGCTGGGTAAATAGGGACAGGGGGCTTACTGCTGAGACAAGCAGCTCCAAAGGCTCCATATCAGAACTTAGAATTGCAGCTGTGCAGAGCTAGGCTGGCACTGCTCCGTGATGAAGGAGCTGCTGTACTCCCTGCTGCTGTGTGCCAGCAGGCTGATGTGAAGATGGTGCTCAGGGAGGGAGATGGTTTAAGGAAAGTGCAGGCTCAGCTGGGCTTTTGATTACATATTTCAGCCCGTGAGTGATAATGCAGTCGGGGTCCTGAGACAAATCACCGTATCAAGGTTTTTAGACACAGGCTATTATCCTTTAGGGCTGCTCTGAAACACCTCTTGAGGGCTAATAAGGATCACAATTCTCAAATGGTGGAACCCATTGCACAGCAGGGTAAAGCAGGCACTAATCTGGTGAATCCCACTCATCAAACACACCTTTCATTCAAAGATGCCTGAGAAACTTTGTCATTTACAAGTCCCTCCAGCCTAGGATACTTCTGGGATGCCTTCATGCCACCCTGAGATCCCAATACTGAAAGTGAGACTCCATCCTGTTGCCAAGAGTCATGAAGGCATCCTGAGGCAACAGATCCTCCAAAGATGTTAGTCCCTCTCCCCAGGCTGGCCCTTTACATGGCATCAACCTTCACCGTGTCCCATCCTGCCCAAGCTGGACGAGTCATGATAAAACCCAGCAAGGAGGCCAGCTCCTGTTTGCTTTTATTTTTACTAACAAGTCTGAGCCCCCAGTGCTGGTTTTGGCCATGGTGTCAGTTTAGAGCATGCAAAGGCAAAGGCAGTCCAGCAGTTTGCAGCTCAGCTCAGGGAGATGGAGACAGGGACCAGAGAAAGAGGAAAGGAGTGACTGGAGGACACGTGGAAAGACAGCCGAGGAAATGGATGGGGAGGGAGGAACTGCTGTTCTTTCCTAAGGCTGCTATTCACTAAAGTACTGCCCTAGCTCTGTGCAGGGCTGTCCTCGTTTGGGTTATGGGGTTGCTGAGCCCTGCCTTATTCCTCCTCCACAGCGAATGGTGCGAGGATGTCTCATTCCCTGTGCTCAGGGATGAAGAAGTGAGGCATGGAAAGGTTGAGGTTGGTGAAAACTAGACATCTCAGCAGCCCTTGAAGTCCCCTGGTGACTGCTGACATAGCTGACTTGCCCAAATGACGACTGCAGTTAGGGGTTGGACCTCCTGGGTCGTATCCCGCAATCTGGGCTCTTGCGACGCACAAGCTCTGCACAATCCGCTGGAGGTGCCCGACGCTGCTCTTGTGCCACCTCATTGTGACTGTGCCTCCTGCAAAAGCAGAGCAGGTGGGACAGAAGGGAAGGCACCTGGTGCCTTTCTTGCTCTAGTTCACAGCCTCACATTTCCACTACGTTGGTCCGTGAAGGTGGGTTTGCACTAAGATACCCGTAGTGCAGTGCAGCCCAGCCAATGCACGGACACAGGTTCTGCACAGTCAGATCCATCTGTGGAGCCGTAGCTTCACTGAGGACATGGGACTGAGATGAAAAGCAGGCCAAGGACTCTGTAGATGGATGCAGATATTTTTTTAATGCATGTGAACTGGAGCTCTCTGCATTTCCCTTCCAACTGTGACACAGTTTTGTCTTTTTGACCCTTTTTTTGCCTTTTCTCTGACCCTGAGTCACCTGGTGTGACAAGGCCACGTCGATATTATTAATTTTTTACCCTTTAAAGGTGTGGGTACACCCAATCTGCAGCTGGGGACGGCCCTCTGTTGGCTTGAGCTCTGAATCCACCTGGGGAATTGCTTGGGCAGGGCTGGGGCCAAACTTGTGCCTGGCACTGTCCCACCAAGGTGAACATGCAGACAACAGAGTACCAGTGGCTGGGCACTGCACTCCTACAGTGTGGCCTTCATGTCCCTCTTTGGTATCAGGCACACTGCCACCAAGCAAGTGTATCCACTGGCAGCTCAAGGGGAAGGACTTTCATTTGTGGAAAGAGACACTGGCCCAGGTGGCCCAGAGAAGCTGTGGATGCCCCATCCCTGGAGGGGTTCAAGGCCAGGCTGGATGAGGCTTTGAGCAACCTGGGCTAGTGGGAGGTGTCCCTGCCCATGGCAGGGGGGTGGAACTCAATGATCTTTTAAGGTCCCTTCTGAAACAAACCATTCTATGATTCTAGGACTCTATGATTCACTGCTCCCTGGCTTTTGTCTTCATGAACACAGGCATTCAGACATGGGGAAAACAAACAGAAAAGTGGAACTAGTGGGAGGAAGGGTAACAAAATTTTTTAAAAATAGCAAAATATTGATGGCAGTCTTGTAGTATCAGTTTAAGGCGAGGTTCCGGCTGTGGAAATGCTTTGCACAGGCAGAACAAAGTGTGCTGCTTGGGGAAGGAAGGGCTCTGATGGGGCTCAGCATGGGAAGGGTGGTCTTTTCAGCCCAGATCTGCTGGCATGACTGTGCTCCCCCTTCAGAGGCAACCTCCTTCAAGTCATATGTCAACCTCCTGAGAAAAAAAAATTCTGTGTCTCTTTAGTACATGACCATGTAGAAATGGAGCAACTTCAGAGACCTTTTTAAATCATACCCTATGTGGTAAGGGAGAGGACACAGAACACTCTTACAAGTGTAGTACCAGAATTTTAGAGAACAAGCCCATCTTTTTAGATTTCAGGTAAAGCTGCCACCCCTTTTGCCCAGCTTGGATGTTACGGTGTAGGTAATAGTTTGTTTACATGATTTAAACTCCCCAGGCTCACCACTCTTGACAAATCTTCCTGATATCTGCTGCAAATGGCTCTAGATGGGAAAGGACGACCCTTTCCCCTGACTGTTCCAAGCCTGTGCTGTTCACATTTCCGTAAGAGTGATTTTTAAATTGGCTTGCATCCCCAACCTACATGTATTAGCTATAAAATGCAATTTTTGACTGTGCATGGTCACAAGAGAGAAATGCCAGTAAAATCGAGTTGCCAGATAGGAAAAAAAAGTCAAGCAGATTAGTCCTCTGGAGGCTTCCAGCGTCAGGCGTGGAAAAGAGATGATAAAACACTCTGTTCCGAGTTGTATTTTCTACAGTACGTTAGATGGCAGCTGCTGACTTAACCTGTTCGGTGCCTGATGGTACATCCCGGCTCTATCCCCGCTGCCAGCAGAGATGCGATGCAGTGTGTCCATGTACGGGAGGTGGCTGGGATGCTGCAGGCAGGAGGGCAGGGACGTAGTGCTGCCTCCACAAGCCAAGCCGGGGCTGCAGGAGCTGTTGTACTGATGTACTCACCCAGATAGTGTCACCGGTGTGCCGCTAAAGCCATCGGAGCGCAGTGGGGATGGGGTATGATTGAATGACTGGGTGCTCATCATTGCCTGCAGCTCCAGAAACAACAGGGTGGGATGGATGTCCGTCAAAAAAGAACAAGGTCAGGGTGGGAAAGATGTCAGAAAGAACAAGGGTTAGACAAAGCCCGCAGGTTTTGGGGCACCTCAAATTTCCCCAGGCAGAAAGCAAGAACTGCAGAAGGGCAGAGAACTCATCTTGAGCCTCAGCTGGCTCCAGGATGCAATGGTTAACTGTGCAACACCGTGGCTTGCAGAGCCATCTACTGACAGATGGATGCAGGACAAGGAATTATTTTTTTTCCCCTGATGTGTAGTTTTTTTTTCAACTTTGTCCATGCAATTGAGAGCTTTCTTGAAGTATAGTCTTGCTCCTGCACACAACTCACCAATGGAATTTTTTTACTCTGCCAGTCTGATATGTGCTCTTCTCAACAAGAAATGTTCGTTTCCTTCCATGCAGACACTGCTCTGCCACATCAGGCCCCTTCCCTGGGCAGTTTTTTATCTGCTGTAAATGCGTACAAGCCCCTGTGCCTCTGTTTTACATCAGAGTTCATATGGATAGAGGGCTGGACCTCTGCTGCTCCACTTTCTCTCCAATAATCTTTTCTGCCAGACCCGAATCTGCAAAACAGATCACATGTTTATTCCATGACAATGCCAACTTCTTTTATTAGTATGTCAACATCAGAATTTAGAATGGGTATGATTCCTGTTTTTCAAAGTGCTCCATGCCTTTGGGGTAGAAATTCACCTTTTCTTTAAAATTCTAAACAGATGCTGTGATTCTGAGATTTGCAGATTTGATGTTTTGTGGAAAGCAGAGCTTACAGTGATCTAGAAATAAATTCCTACCAAACCAAAATGCATCACAACATGTTCAGTAGGGAAAAATAATGCTTTTTCAAAACATTTTCTTTGGTTTTCTATTTTAAAATAAGGCAAAATCAGAATGAACTGCATGGCTTGATACTACATGAAAGCACTGAAATTTTCTCCCTGCAGGAATACTGAAGATCTTGAATAAGATCAAGCTTCAAGATGAATGCCACTAGAAAATGGAGTTTCTGACCACAGGTCAGTTTTGTTACCAGGTCTCTTGGTGAAGAGCTGCTTTTGTGGCAAAATGTGGATGCCTGCAGCATCACATGGGCAGGATAGAGTTTGTGAGGCTCATAGAACCATAGAAAGGTTTGGGTTGGAAGGGACCTTTAAAGATCAGCTGGGACAACCCCCCTGCCATGGTCAGGGACACCTCCCACTAGACCAGGTTGCTCAAAGCCTCATCCAGCCTGGCCTTGAATCTTACGGTGACTGTTTGCTCTCGTAACTGCTGTAGTTGTCACTCCTCATGTCCCAAATGAGTATCTATGGATGGCCCACCAACACTCTGCTCCTGCCCTGGCCCACCCTGCTGGTTCCAGCTCTTCTGATACCAACCCGCTGCATCTACCTGCACCTGAAAGCCTCTTTCCTGCCAGACCCTGGACTTGCTTTTGCAGTTTGGAGGACCCCAGGGATTCAACTTGTGATGCTTTGGCAGAGGTGAAATGCTGTCAGATACAAAGATGAAAAAAATACTAACCAGGCTCAAAAAGTTAATGGTCTTGATAGCTGGTCCCCAAGGAAAAACAAGTGGGGAAGAAGAAAGCTTTTAAAAGGAAGGTGGTTGAGGCAGCTGGGTCTTTGCACTATTTTTGCCTTGCCCAGAGCAGCACAAGGTAGAAGAGCCTGTGCGCTGATGAGAAGATGCAGAAAAGGTGAAATGCGATCAAGATACTCCTGACACAATGGCACAGCACAGACATCAACTATTTCAGTTCTGTGTTTGCATAGTGCAAATATGGGATCCCTGATAGGAATGGCCAGGTGCTATAGACCACATACTGAGCATGTTAATTCTGTCCAAAAACCAACCACGTGTGAAATAGCAGGGTACATACTCTGAAAAGAGCCTTAACTCTGCCCATCATACTGGGGCACAGGAAGCCCAATATTTTCCTCCTCCTCTGCATCATTTCTCTGCCTCAGGAGGTTCTCAGTGTCAGTCGAGGCTGATTTTGTCAGGATGAGGACAAAGCCGTCCTTCTCTGGTGAATTCCAGGCTGGGCTGCAAGGTGGCAATGGATGGGGACTCCTCCTTTGTCTGTGATTAATAGCACCTGAGGCTTGGAAAGTGCTAAAATTTGAATGTTTTGGGTCATATTTTTATTCCAAAAAGCACAGGGATTTATTTTCATCAAATGGTGGGAATCTGGCAGTTAAAGAGTTACCGTGGACACCTTTAAGATGTTTTACGCCAGAGCTGCCAAGCAGGTGGGAAATAACTGCTGGCCAGCAGCGAGTCCTGCCACCAGAGAGGAGGAATCACTTTTCTTGGCAGAGCCCACGAGGAGGTGCTGCAGACTCGGGAAGAGACCAGCTCCCCAGGGCAGTGACAGACCATATGCAGGGACCCAGTACCGCAAGTTATTACTAGTTATTTTTTAACAGGATTTTTTTTTTTTTATTTTGTGAAACATTAGAATACTCACACTTTATCTTTTCCTGTATTTATTTTGTAACGATGCATCCAAAAAGAAAAGGAAGTATCAGCTGGTGTTCTTTAGCGCAAACAATGTACTTCTTGTAAAACTTCACAAGCGATTCATATCTGATTAAAGTTGGGCAAAACATCTTTTTCCCTAACTTCAGACCTGCCTTTCTATTATGCTTCTCATAAAGGAAAACATTTGTTGTGAACAATAAAAGGAAAGTCCCACTTTCCTGTGAATAGCTGTAACATCAAACCTCAGCCTTTAATATAATGGGTTCCTATTCTCTCCCCGGACTAAAGGGCAGCCTAAGTGAAACATTCACAAGAAGAGATGAGGAAAAAAAAATCCCATAGAAACAATAAAAAAATTTCCCAAACAACCAGACAGCCTCTGTCTTGTGCCAAAACTCTCTGCTTTGCTTTCTACCTGACTGCCTGCCAAGAAAGGAAGAGATTATCCAAAAGCAAGACATGGGATCCTTTTCCCTGGGCCAGAGCTTTCATGGGGAAAGAAGAGACCAGGCAGATGGCAAAAAGAAACAGAATTTCTTCTGTAAAAAGCAAGGGGAGAAAGGTGTGTAATATAGATGAGAACATCTGAAAGAGCTGGATGACGCATTGAGTCAAAGGGAAGGTGAAACCATTTTTAGCATCATGTAAAGATTAATTAAACCATGTCCTGAACGGGGGCACTGACGGTGACTCCCTCTGCGGCTTTTCGACTCACTGTATTGCTTTGTCTGGGTTTACTGTCTGCAAGACAGGAAGAAAGAAAACTACCTGCATAGCTGAACTGTGAGAGATCAGTTAATGATTGAAGAGGATGTTAAAGATGGGAAGTGTGCAGCACGAAAACTGGTTGTGGGTAAATACCAGGTGGTTCAGACTTTGCCCTCGGTTCACATACGTAGCCCAGCACCTGGGCTTTTTACATTTTTGCTCATTAGTAAAAATATTTTAGAACAGGCTCACTTTGTGTTTTGAATCATGCTTAGAGAAATGTTGCAAAAATTGCTGTTAAAGTTCTCAATCTCTTTAAACAAAATCATTTTAAACAGTAGAAATGAAAAAATAACAGAGAAAAACAGTATTGAGGAAACACTTCAGAACTGTCGAAGTACTGTTTCCTGGTTAGTGTGGGAAACAGGCGAACATTCAGAAAATACTTGGGTTTGGGTATATCCAACCTTAACCAGAGCAGCTGTTTAATTATACTGTTAGGTTTCAGGCATTCAAATAGACTAAGAATATGCTTTAAATGGTCAAAATGTTCCTCTCTTATATGTTTATTAATAATCCTGGAGGAAAACACTTCTTTCACCATTGGCAATTAACCTTGAGTCTATATTTTCTTTCAATGACTACGTTGTGATTACAACACAGTAAATGCAATATTCCTTCTCCTTTTACTGCGCTTACCTGGCATCTCCCTGCTGACTTTGTACACACTGAACATAGTGATTTCACTGTGAGAGAGAAATGCTCGTATCTTGTTTTACTGATGCTGAGGATAACAACTCCACCTCCCTGGATGTAAGGAGGAGATTCATCAGGAGCTCAAGGGGAACAGGACTAGTTGTCCCCTAGAACAAGGATATAGAAGTGATGTAATTGCAAAAAAAACCTGTGGTATTTTGCTTAGATGGTATTTGCTTAATATTATCTAACAGACCAAAGCTAAACTACTGCACTATGTGACACAAGTCCTGTATCAAAATGATTTTTGTACAAGGCAGGTACTGGTTGAATTCCTATCACTAGTCTAATCCTGGGGACAAAAATGAAGAGCTGAATAAGACACAACAAGGAAATGGAATGAAGAATAATATGAGGACATTCTCTAAGGATATGGAATAGTAAAGAGTTAGTCCAACATGCGATACAGAGAGAGAAATAATAACGGGTGGTAGGTTTAAAGCAGGATGAGATGTTAGTGATCATCCTTGAGAAGGTGGTGAGGACAGATGAGGTTCCAGGGAACTGGAGAAGAGCAAGCACGGTGAATATTTCCAAAAAAGAGGGAAGGGAGGTCCATAGGAAGGGTCACTAATCAGTCTGACTGCATTTTCTGAAAAAATATCAAAACAGATAGTATCAGCACAGTGTCTGTAAAATGCAGAAAAACACCTAAACAATAACAGTCAAGGCAGATTTATAAACAGTCAATTTGCTCAACCAGTCTATGTATTGTATGTAAGGTGTTGAAATAATCTTTCCAATCTAAATAGCATTGCTAAGGCTGCAGATAGAATATGTGCACTTGGTTTGGGTAAAACACTTCAGTAAAGATGTAGATCATTCATCCATTTCTAGAAAATTCTGGACAATTCTAGAAAAGATAATGGATAGGGAAGATGATAAAAACATCTGCATACTTCTGGAAAGAGGAAAAGAACTGTTCTTCCTGTATACTGCGAAGGGACATAAAATAATCAAGTTAAATTACATAAATTACACTTGCATGAATGTTTTGAATTCCCAAGTGATTGAACCATTCCAGCTTGCATTCAGTGTAATAAATTCTGTCCTCTTCCTCACTGCACATTAGTCAAAGACCCGCTCTTCAGTAACTGATTTGTTTACACTAAACCTCTCCTTTGTTGGCAGTTGATCAGCAAACAATCATGATGTTATACCTCAAACAGTGAGTCACCGAGCTTCCTCTTTAGGAGCACAAATGAGACCAGGGCCACAATAAACTACAAACAATCCCCGTGGACCATGAGGTCTGATAGTTGGAATTCCTTGCAGACAATCGTTTTAAAACTTCCTTCCTCTGTACAGAGGCTCCTTCTGAATAATGAAGAGTGCTACAGAACCATTCTGTATTGTTCCTGGTAGAAGAATACCACCCTACAAGCACTCCACCATCTGTGGAAAAGCTCATTTCTTTCAACCCGAGCACAAGAGGGTAGAAGATGGCAGAAACAGAGGTAAGGTAGTTGAGACTCTCAAGATCTTGGCTTGCTTTCCACAGCATGTTCCTAAGACAGATGTACAAAGGCTGGTGGTAGCAACTGATGCTTCAGGAGCAGAATTCACAATGACCAAATTCTTTGTGTGCTAAATGGGGAAGTTCTCAGATCAATGCCGGGATGGTAACCACCAGCAGGATGCTCACAACGAGGGTAAGAGCTGCCTGAAGGTCTCTCTTTGCTCTTTACCAAGTGGTGACTTTACAGATTCAAGTAAAAACCCAGCACGCAGTTCCCTAAGGCTCCCCAGTCCCGGATAAAGACTTTCCAGTTAGAAAAAGTGTTCTGGTTGCATGCAGCATATGTTTATGGGTCCATAAGGGCCTTACCTGAACAGAGGTGGAGGAGGACTCTCTGCTGAGATGATCTAGTTAATTAGAGTAGGGGAAGGTGGGAATTCAAAGCATTTTGAGAAAAAGCTGCAACTGGAAGATGAAGTCTCCCTCCTGAGCAAGAGATCTGGGCAGTGGGGTTCTTACAAAAGGCAGGCATTGCCTTCGGCTGCATACGGAGAAACACAACACTGTAGTGGATGTTAGACAGCCAGCATTTTGAGAAAAAGCTGCAACTGGAAGACGAAGTCTCCCTCCTGAGCAAGAGATCTGGGCAGTGGGGTTCTTACAAAAGGCAGGCATTGCCTTTTGCTGCATACGGAGAAACACAACATTGTAGTGGATGTTAGACAGCCGGAGAGAATCAGCCCTGCCAAGGGTTACCTAATTTATAAATTCTAAGTAGCCTTTGGCCAAAAATTAGGTCCAGAGAGGTTTAATCCAGACAAGTGCTGACTGTAAAACATGTGAGTAATCCTGGGATTCACGTGTCCAGGTTCTCGCTGAAGATGCTAAAAACTCAGAAGCAGGCTGTGTACTTCAGATGTCCCCCTCAGTGCTAGCAAAGGTATTAATTTTTTTTTAAACATCATGGTTTTAACAGAGCTTGCTCTGGCGTGGAGCTCCTGGTAGTTAATTTTAGATTGTGCCACTGTGGACAGCAATGTGGGGTTCCGGCGGGGCATGTGTGCCGTGCAGATACGAGGCAACTCACCACTGTGGCCATATCACAATGTTATTATCCCTTGGGAGGGAAACAATGGAGATTTATGACTTCGTCTGAGTTCTTTGTTTGGGTTATTTTTTCCTGTCAGGTTATTTTTAGTGCAAAATTGGTCCAAATTTTGTCGAGAACAGGAGAAGTTGAACTAAACCCATGATTGGAATAGCTGCTGTGTATCAGGGATGTTTCCGTAGACAACAAGAGCCAGTGGTACATTGTATTGCATAACCCTAAAGAAATCTCTAGAAAGCAATGTGCTGCCTCTGTTATCTTCAGACAGTCCCCAATCTGACCTGCCCTGGTGTGAAGCAGCAGTTCCACCGGCTGTCGATTTTAGCAGCTGCAGGATGAGATGCTTTGAAGTGAAACAGTCATTTTCAAGAAAAAAAATCACATCTCTGTAAGGATATGAGCTAGCTGGCACAAGCCCTCCTCTTCCACTGCTTTTGAAAAACACACAATATTCAAACTCTTAAATCACTTGCAGTCTTGTCTCCTCTGTTCAAGACATTTTACGCCTCCCTGGGCTATTTGCTTTCAGAGACAGAACAGTGTTTCACAGAAATTAATTAACAAATTCACAATCTCTTTTGGGTGGTTTGGGAAACTGCAGCATGGCTGACTGCTCCACTGATACGGTTTTAATGTTGAGCTGTCAGAGGTACAGGTACCTGCCAGTTCTTGAAGCCTAATTATGGAGAACAACTTTCTCTGTTGCCGTCTGCCTGTTCCAAAGAGACAGCTGTGTTTCCTTCCCTTTAATGAAAAAGTGCTGTAATAATAGCTTGCAAATATCTTATCTCTGGAAGCAATTATTACTTTGTTTTAAAAGCTGAGCTAACACTGGAGACATGTTTATTCTTCAAGCAGACACCCTGCATTTGAGCTATTAAATTTCTCGTTACTATTTTTAAACCAATGATGTGCAGTTGTGAAAGTGAGTTGCTTCATCTGCTACAGAAAACGCCCTAATTTGTTAATAAATTAACAAAAACAGGAGTTAAGGGAGAGGTTTCAAGAGCAAAAAAAAAATTTGTTGGGAATGACCTTGATTGCAAATTAAATGAGAAGTGTGTGATGTTGCCAGAAAGTCCCAAAGCCATAACGAGCTGTGCGATGCTGCCAGCCCCTCTGCTCCCCTCCCACTGAGTGTCCTCTGCTGTTGGTCTAAAAATTTGTTGGGAATGACCTTGATTGCAGTGGGGACACGATGGCAGCAGCCACGGCCAGGGCTGGGACATGCTGGCCTCCACTGGCACTTTCTAATCCTTGCTATAGGACTGTAAATCTTAATCAAGAATGAGCTGTACAGACTAGGGGCAATCTCACATACTCTGCAGGGTTTTGTCCTCAGTTAATCGTTGCCCCAGGCTCTTATGTCAATGATTGCTCATCTGGAGGCCACCATTGCAAGTGGCTGCTGGCAGGAGTCTGAGTCGGAGGCAGAGTCAAATTCAAGGGAAGTTATTCTTTTCTGGATTGGACAGGGCTCTGAGCAACCTGATCTAGTAGAGGATGTCCCTGCTCGTGGCAATGGGGTTGGACTCAATGACCTTTAAAGGTCCCTTCCAACCCAAACCATTCTGTGATTCTGTGGTTCTATATCAACCAGCACAGCCCTCTCCCTCCATCCTTCCTTTGCGCCTTCCCTTGCTTGGACCTCCCACTGATCCCTTTTTCACCATTGCTCTCATTTGCTTTGATATTTTGGTGAACCCACGACACTGTGTCATTGCTCCAAAGAGCCATGTAACAATATAAAGCCAGTTCTTGCACAATCAAGAGAGATCTTCCAATGAGAGATCTTCCGGCTAAATTCAAAGGCAGCAGGATCAAGTCTGTATGAATAAAATAGAAGCTCCAACATCAAAGGCAGGCAAAGAAAGGGCAAAGCATGAGTTCATGGGATTTTTTTACTATGTAACATGCTCTCCACAGTTTTTATACCTTTTGCTGGGATCTCATTTTCCTTTAAAATCCAGACAATGTGCATGTTTGGGCCCAAACCCATTTCCACTAAAATAAGTGGATGTTTTCTTACTAACTACAATGCTGTCATGGTTTAACCCGGCTGGCAAGCAAACACCAGGCAGCCGCTCACTCACACTCCCCCCTCTTGGGGATGGGGAAGAGAATTAAAGGGGTAAGGGGAAAAGAGACTCCTGTGTTGAGATAAGAACAATTTAATAACTAAAACACAATAAAACTGAAAATAATAATAATGACAATAATAATAATAATCTAAAACATAACCTCTTATTATGATGGAAGTTAACTCTGTCCCAGCTGAAACCAGTATGAATGCAGACTAGATCAATTCTTTAATCTCATGTTTTCCTCTTGAACACTATAATCAACCATTTTATGCTTGTTCAGATATAAAATTAACAAAGGCAAATTAACTTTATTTCCCTTATGAGGAAAGGCTGAGGGAGCTGGCTCTCTTTAGCCTGGAAAAGAGGAGACTGAGGGGTGACCTAATCAATGTTTATAAATA